>NW_021468477.1:0-1089 GCF_001605985.2 Dendrobium catenatum
CACATACTTTTATAAGTATGTTACTGACCCTCTGATTGCACAATACGTCCCTATTTAACCATGCCTGTAAAAATGTTCAGAAGCATTGCATAGCATGGGTTGAGGAACATAGAAATATTGAAAATTTTTTCAAGACATGTAGAACTCAGAATTATCAGATACAACAGTATATTTTCAAAAGTGTTTTACCAGTTTCTTCTTTTTTGTTTCTTGTGTGAGTTTTCAGCTTATTTATAATCGTTTTATGACTTTGTTTTACATTAAAAAAGTATATGTTAACTGTAAGAATAAAGACTTTAACCATATCCTTAAACGAGGTCACAAACATTCCTTTATGCGAGTTTGCTAGATACCAAAGTGTTTCTAGTGACTGTAGTCTTAATCAAAATATAGTCACTCTATTCCATTTGTTGACCACAAAAAGGACAACTAAAAAGGAAAAAAAAGAATGTCCCTCTTCATGTTTTGACAAATATACATGCGTAAGCTATTGTTGTTTACAGATTATACATAAAGCTTCGAATTTCAAAATATGTGAGCCGTGTTAGGCCTTATCCCATGCATGATGAGCCTGTATACAATAGAGAAATGTCTACCAGAAATAAACGAACAGGTAATATTATCTCATTGGCATCAATTTCCTCAATATTTTTTCTTTAATCTATAGAGTAAATTAGTCTATTGCGCCCAATTTCTCCCGATAACCCTCTAGTCAACTGTTGTTAAACCATTATGCATACCACTTAATATTTAAGAATTTGTGTATTTGCTAATCCAGTTCTTATCCCAGGCAATGTGAACCTGCATACTAGAAAATGACAACCAGAAAGATAATAAATTATGCCATCTCACAGCCAGCGATAACCTAACATCGCAATCTCTATCCGCACATCAATAATTAAAACCACTCTACAAAACAGGAAATAGACACAAGCACATACATGATATGGCACCGATAAGTGGACATGACATAATCTAATTAGTAGTGCACGTGTCATAGGCACGATACTCTTTTACAAATTATTAAAATAAAAATGTGCAATCAACACAATATTGTGTCATATAAAAAAGTTTAATACAACAACAACA
>NW_021468478.1:0-809 GCF_001605985.2 Dendrobium catenatum
TTTGAAGCTTCTAGGACGAACCATTCTATCATGGGCCCTAATCATTCTTGCTTTGTAGGATTCTAAACTTTGTTGAGCCTGAAGTCTAACTTCATCAAAAGTTTCAAGTTCTTCAAGTCGTAGAATATCATTTTCTTCTTTAGTTAATTTGTATTGAACAACAATACGAAGAGACGGTAGTTCAACTTTGAGATGTAATATTGCCTCGGTTCCGAAAATTAGAGAATATGGGGTGGCCTGCGTTGCAGCTTTATAAGTAGTACGAAACACCCTTTATCCACTGAGGTTTCAGTAGTTTTAGAAGATAATTGCTTTGACTTTTTGGCTGAAGAGATCTTCGATGTGGGTTTTTTTTACCATCTTATCCACTTCTTATTGACCTTCTAATACATTGTTAGGAGTATATAGATCAGTAAGAATGGTTTGAGGAACTCCATTTACTGCTAGGTGAGCAATGTTGCTTACATTTTTTTTTAAGATTTATAACTTGTACTTGGCTAATTGCAGCTTTTAAACCAAGTTGTCCAAATATTTCTTTCATTATGATGCTCATTTCATCAAGAAGAATGTTCAAATAATTGACTTTTGATCTTTCTTCCGTTGAATTGATTGCATTTTTAATTATAACATCTTTATAACTTGTTCAGTTTCTACCTCCTCAACTTCTTCTAATTGTGGAATTCTATTGACAGATGCTACTTATTCTTGGTCATCTCGTAATTGTTCTTCATTTTGCAAATTCAATGCTGCACTTCTACGAGTATGCCGTTGATTAGCTCGATCAGGTACATGATCAACCATCCGGACAA
>NW_021468479.1:0-721 GCF_001605985.2 Dendrobium catenatum
CAGGTGAGAAAGCTGGAGACCATTTGTCCATACCTATTATGTTGCCCTTCACATACCATGGACCCATAATTAAAACAAGATGCATGCTTTCAAGTTCTTCAAAAGCACAAAGGACCCATCCCATTCCTAGCATAGTTAAATGGAATTTTCCAAAAGTGCCCCATTGCTTCCTCAGTTCTATACTTATGATGTGAAATGGGATGTTGTCTCCAAATATCTTCAGCACCAGAGATTTCTGCAGTTTGTTAGAATTTTCCAATTCTTTACCAGTATGAAGCTTGATGACAGAGCCATCTTCTATAAAATCCTTGCCAAATTCAAGTTCAGAAACTTTGATGTTGGATTTCTTATTCTAGGCACTATTAGCAACGTTGATTGTTCCCAACATCTGAGATTCTAAATTGTTTTTTGGACAAAGCAGTTACTAAGAACTTTTCATTCACAAACACGAACCTTATGCAAATCCGAATCAACTTGATTAGCCGAATTTCCCCCCACATCTTCATTCTTGTTCATGTTGATAAACTCCTATCCTTGAAAAGGAGCCTTTGCTTGAAAGGACTCCAAGTTATCCAATTCACTATTTTTACCACCAATGAATCCATTAGTCGCCTTCATTTCAAAATTTTCAGTCAAAATACCCTTGCCTTTGCCGATTACTTCAGGAAGCTTATTAGGGAATGGGAGGTTCCCTTCCTTAATAACAAGAGGATGATTGAAT
>NW_021468480.1:0-204 GCF_001605985.2 Dendrobium catenatum
ATTTTTTTTTTTTTGGAAAAAAAAATTAAGTCATTTTTAGATACTCAAAAAATAATTTAAAAACTTTTTTAAGTATTTTTTTGAAAATAAATATCACAACGGGCTGTTACCGTCATCACTATACTGCCCGTCATAGCTACCACACCAGCAACCACCATCTGACCATCATAATAGTAAAAATTAATTTATTTAATGTAAATAAAA
>NW_021468481.1:0-219 GCF_001605985.2 Dendrobium catenatum
TATGTAAATCTATATTAAGAAAATCAACAAAAAAATTCAGAACTCATGGTGGAAATTCCCAAAAACTGTGTCCTTTTGTCGACGACGGAGGAGGTGATCGTTGTCGACATGTCATAGAAGTCAGGAAGCCTTGGCAACGGTGATCTACGGTGGGGCGTCACTAGGGTGACAAAGCCGAGCGGAGACTTCAAACAAAATGGCGAAAAGAAATGAAAAGAC
>NW_021468482.1:0-423 GCF_001605985.2 Dendrobium catenatum
GCTGGGAGGAGGGAAGTGGCCAGGGTAGTATGGAGGTGGAACAGGAGGTGGATCTAAATGCTCCTGACCCTGCTCTGGTGAATGCTGCTGGCTCCTGGCAGGTGGTGGTGGTGTAGGTAGATCTGGTGGAACTGAAGGCCCCTCACCTACCTCAGCCTGTATGGGTCTGCTAGCAGTAATCTTCTTCCGGCGGAACTTCGAGGCAAATGATTTGCGAGGGGGGTCGTCGCCTGAAGCCATCTACAATATTAAAAGAAAGCAATTAGTAAAACATTGAAAAGCAGTTACTAAAACAATTATTAAAGCAGTTAATTAAGCAGTTAATTAAGCAGATATTGAATTACAATAAGCAGTTAATAAAGCAGCTAATGAATTACATAAATCAAGTAATAAAATACAAGCTGACAAATAAAAATTTCATTT
>NW_021468483.1:0-893 GCF_001605985.2 Dendrobium catenatum
TTTTACATGGAAAACCCGGGAAAGGGGAAAAACCACGAAGCCTAACCCAGTTGAAAATGATTATACTAGAATTTGAGAAAAGTACAATGGTCTGACTCGTCCTTGAAGACGACCAGATTACAAGTATCAACTGAGAGTTTTGTAAGAGTCCAACGTCACTCCAATGTTAAGTGGCGATCTGGCAGCACTATGGTGTCAGGCGGAAGACCGGTAGTGGCACTTCAGCGTTAGGGGGTATTTCAGCTTTGGGTGGCACTTCGACGTCCTTTGATGGTATGGTGAGAATTTGACAGATCTCTGGCGTCCTTTGGTGGTTCGGTGGTGGTGCGGTAGAACTCCGGCGTCCCTTGGTGGTCCGTCGGTGGTGCGGTAGAACTCTGTTGTCCCTTGGTGGTCCGGCGGTGGTGCGGCAGAACTCCGACATCCCTTGGTGGTCCGACAGTGGTGCGGAAGAACTCCGGCGTCCTTTGGTGGTCCGGCGCTGGTGCGGCAGGACTCCGGCTTCCCTTGGTGGTCCGGCGGTGGTGCAGCATGTTGACCTCGATTTTGCCCATGGGGGTCCGTTTGTTGACCTCGATTTTGCCCAGACCCGAGCCCAAAGAGTTAACTTGGCCAAATTGACCAAGCCAGACCTTATGGCCCTCCCCATTGGGTTCAGTGGGTCGAGTCGAGTCTGTCGAGCTCGAGCTTGGACCCTGGGTCAACCCGGTTGACCAAGTCAACCAGAGTTGACCAGTTTGGATCCTTTGAGCCTAAAATTAATTCCAAATTGATCTCATGGATTTCATGCTCAACCCATTGACTCCTTTGACTCTCTTGACTGATTTGGCCAAGTCAATCGTTGACTTGGTCAAACCGAGTCTTAAATAGGTTAAAACAACCTATTTAGAGCC
>NW_021468484.1:0-315 GCF_001605985.2 Dendrobium catenatum
TATATGCAAATAGGAGAGTGAATATGAAGGAAATAATGGAAATTAAAGATGTGAATATCCTTAATTATGTGGATTTATGATGCGGGCAAAAAATATTGGGGACCCTATACCCTTCGCCCACAAGTAAAGAGACTGGGCTTCTACCAACGAAAATGACTAAAACTAGAAGAGGAAGAACAAACTCTTACATTTCAAATAAAACTAAAAAGAAATTAAAAGACTACAAACGACGATCTAACAAACTCGAATCGAAATTTAAAGACACCCTAAAGTTGCTGTACTTGGAAGAAAGATACAGGTGGAGTGGCACTTGCG
>NW_021468485.1:0-248 GCF_001605985.2 Dendrobium catenatum
ATGTACCAAAGATCAATTTGAATTAAGAGATTAAAAATTATGGAAAGAGGTAATTATCACATTTGATGCTTTGCGCATCTTTTCAACTTTGTGGCATATTTTTGTGCATCTTTTCATTTATGGGCTTATTTTGTTCCTCTTTTTAAACTTGCGAACCATTGCGCATTCCTTTTGATTTTTGTACATTTGTACATTTTTCAAGAGTAATTTAGATCTTTCCAAAATCAATAATAAAAAATTTCAAATTG
>NW_021468486.1:0-1134 GCF_001605985.2 Dendrobium catenatum
TACTCTCCACTTCTATTAGCTCATTGGTTTGAATTTCGTTATGTGCTAAATATCAACATGCTTTATTTTATATGATGTATTTGTTTTGATAGTATTTTATACGGTGTATTTTTTTTATAGTTCTGACATAACCATTAAAGTCTTGTTACAAATGCAGAAGATAATCTTTCAGCTATCGTACCAAATGGAGAGAAATGCAATGGGTAAGCTTCTTTCGAAAATATATTCATATAAATTAATCATATTTTCATTTTAAATATACAATTGCTTTTATTTTAGAAATCTAATTTCATGAACAAGAGATATTTCATATTTGTCCATGTTTGTTAGATTCTTTGTTTAGAATGTTCATGAACAAATTTAAGGTTTGCTTGTTCAATAGATTGTTTGCGAAATATGTTCACGAACATAGCTTGTTTAAAGCTCGATAAGCACTAAACAAACGAACATGAACTAAACATGAACACCCTTAAATTAAACGAACCAAACATGAACACAAATAATAAAGCTCGAATCAAACACGAACCAAACATGAACAAGCTAATGTCAAACAAACACAAACATGAACACTCACATACTCGGCTCGGCTCGGTTCGTTTGCAGCCCTATAGCATCCCGTAAACCCCATCACAAAATCCGATGTTGGGATTGCGCGATGCCCGCAATGAATGCATCGTTGACCTAGGTTCAAATTTGGTTCAAGAGTATTTTTTTGGGACATTTAGGCCATTTAAGGCAAACTCACACACACAACGCATACACAAAGACTCGAACCCTATACCTCTTAGTTGGAAGCCTAAGCTCTCAACCAATAGGCTAATGTGAGTTGTGTGGTTCAAGAGCGTTCAAATCATTTTCTCTCACAAACAACTTAAATAAATTTCGATAATACGTGAGAGATAATTTGGTAAAAAGAAGTTTAAGGAATAAAAAAAAACAGTATTAGTGTTTCTTTAATATTTATCAGAATTATGAGATCGATAAAGTTAAATTTTGCTTTTTTAATACTTTTGTTAAATATTTAAAATATTCATATTAAGTTTTTCTTTTTCCTTGGTTGGCCTTCTCGAACTGTACAGAGTTCTCTACCGCTGCGTCAGATATCAGTTAGGGTTTTAGCATCACCTGAGTGTC
>NW_021468487.1:0-225 GCF_001605985.2 Dendrobium catenatum
AGGATTCTTCTCAACTTCCACTTCTTTGTCTTCCCACGAGCTTCTTGATCCGTTAGTTTCGGATATCCTAATAAAAAAAAAAACTCCCACTTGGATGGAGTGTTATCTTTCCTCTTTGGATATTTTTATATCATTTAAATTTTGAGCTCCAAATGGAGAGGGACTCTCCCCTAAGGGATGTCCCTTCCTCTTTAGATTCTAAATTAGATATTATAACATCTCAAA
>NW_021468488.1:0-360 GCF_001605985.2 Dendrobium catenatum
GGAGGCATAGATGCTCTGCTCTTCCGCCAGTTCGTCAGTAGTACTTCTTTCGGATGGTATGCTGAACTACCGAATTACTCTATCAAAACATTCGCTGAGTTAGAAGGGATGTTTGTAAAGAGATTCGCCAGCGCGACTGAAAAAACAATGATCGCTGACCTTGCCATAGTTGCCATAGAGAAGCGCAGAAAGGATGAGTCAGTGACAAAGTACATTACCCGCTAAACATGAGTATGAAATGCGAGCAACAGCTGGAGGAAGAGCATGCTGTCCAACTGCTGATGGGGAATATTGATGATTGAATGGTTCCATAATTATGTATGGCCACAACATTCCAGGAGCTACTGGACCGGGTGGCAA
>NW_021468489.1:0-283 GCF_001605985.2 Dendrobium catenatum
TAGACTTAGCTTTCTCCTCACCTTTTTCCTTTTCTTTACTCGAATGATCTTGAAGTGTAGGGCAATCGGCTCTCACATGTCCAGGTTTCCTGCATTCAAAAAAAAACAACATCAGAAGATCCCTTAACATATTTGTGATCCTTACCTTTCCTCCAACTTTGATGATGCTTTTGTTTCTTCCTTAGAAAGCTTTTGAATTGCCTTGTGATGAAGGCAACATCATCATTTTTAGACCCGAAAGATTCATAATCCGATTTGTGCGCCTTCAGTGCGATTGTTTTCT
>NW_021468490.1:0-265 GCF_001605985.2 Dendrobium catenatum
CCTGATCTCACACCTATTTACAAGTCATGCCACTCCAAAAAACTATAAATAGAGCCCTCATTCTTCACAAGGGGGCTCAAGGGAGAAGAGAGAGAAGAAGAGAAGAGAAGAAGGAGGAGAGTCAGCTACTCCTCAACCACTGCCGGAGTTCTTTCCGCCGCCTGAATACGCCGAAATTCTACCGGATTTTCGGGAAACGACAGGATTTTGCACAACTTTGTTTTAATTTAGGAGAAACTTAGTGTAATCTGATTGTCCTAACTTG
>NW_021468491.1:0-739 GCF_001605985.2 Dendrobium catenatum
GCATAGATTGAATTTACTGAGCATAGACTCTCTCGGCCCGACTCTCAATCCCTAGGGTTTGCAATCCACGATTTCCAACCTCCCATGGGTGCTGATGGTGATTCCGACAACTCGTTCGTCACTGACAGATCGAAGTTCTCTTGACTTTATATTGTATCAACTTAACTAGGGAACATCTATTCCATTTGAATTTCATCTTGTAGTAACTTCCTAGAGAACTTATATTCTACAATTTTTGTTTATTGAATTACTTAATGAATTTCTTAGATCTCACTGGTTATGGAGTGCAAGGAAATGACCCATCATGCCTACGAGTATTCCTTTTGCTAATTTTAAGTACAGTCTCTCCATCTGGATATGCTGGTTTGCAAGAATAAGGTATTTTGACCAACATGCTATCATATTTATTTATAACCTCTTATAACCTCTTTTATATCATTTCTATATTAAATTTTTTTGCTATCATATTCATTTAACTTCTAGTCTTTATTCTCCATATTAAGCAGGACTAAAATTTAATGGTCTGCATCTTATTGCAGTTGTTTAGATGCATCAATCGGGCATAGACTCATCTATGGATTTAATTAGGTTGGATTTGGATCAACTACGTAGCATATTCATCTGAAGCACGTCTAGGCTTGCAAATCAAATTCTGTTCAAGTATGTTCCCTTGCTGCTCAACTAGCAGCTTTCAACTAGCATGTTGCACTATGGATTTAATCATTCTTCTATATGACTA
>NW_021468492.1:0-603 GCF_001605985.2 Dendrobium catenatum
TATGCTTGGTACTATATCAATCATACTATTTATATTATGTTTACTAATTTATTTATGCCTTATACCGAGCAGTAGCGAGCAATACCGAGCAATACAGTTAATAAATGAGAAATACTCAGTACTATGATAAATGATCGGTATTGCTCGGTATTATGTGAAATATGTCCGGTACTATATCAATCATACTATTTATATTACGTTTACTATTTTATTTAGTTCTTATACCGAACAGTACCGAGCAATACCGAGTTTTTTTTTTGGTATTCTTATTTTCTAAATAATGTTTATTGAATTATGCAGGGGCGATACTATTTTCGAATTTGAGAATATAATTATTTATAGAAGCCAATTAGACGAGCTATTACTATCAGAAGAGCTTGATAATAATCACGTTGATGTGTTTTCTCATTTATTAACCGAGAAGAATAAATTTTTCTCCGGTCTTTATCGGCCTTTTATTTTTATTTCAAGTTACTATTGGGTTAGTAAACATTATTTGATTCGTGCGTTTGCTAATTTTATTTATTAATTTTAAACTTATTATAAGTAATAACCACTTCTATTTTATCTCATCCAGGGTTACTACACGATATCAAAAGAGAT
>NW_021468493.1:0-813 GCF_001605985.2 Dendrobium catenatum
CATCAAGTAGGGGTGTCAATTCGGGTCAACGGGTCGGGTTCGGGTTGAACCCGGAACTGACCTGACACTATTCGGGTCAACCCAAACCCGACACATTTTTAAAAACGGGTCAGGTTTTCGAAACCGAAACCGACCTGATTCGGGTCCGGGTCAACCCGATCCAACACGAATGACCGGGGTTGACCCAAAATGCTAGTTTTCGTGTAAACAATTAGGCCAATCTTTGATTTTCGGGTCAAAACGCATCAAACTCGGGTTTTTGGGTCAATTTCGGGTTGCTGTGTCAACCCGAACACAACCCGGTTTTTAAAATGGGTTGATTTGTTGACCCCCCGACCCGTTTCGGGTCCGGGTTGACCCTAACCCGAATTTTTCCGGGTCGGGTTCGGGACGTGTTTCGAGTCGTGTCAAAAATTGACACCCCTACCATCAAGCATGTTCTCATCTTCTTAACCCAGCTATGGATTTGCATGTAAGAATGTTCCAGCTTCTATTTTGTTTATTATTATTATTATTATTATTAATTATCATGTATTTCCTAATTAGTTTTTAGAGAAGAATATTTAGAAAATGTTCCCCAGCTCAAAATAAGGTGAATGGGTCTCAAAGACAAATGTTTATGAAAATACTTGTTTGGTGATGTTGTGCACTTAAGCGTTAATGTGGGTTGTGGCCAAACCACATTAAAATTAGTATTTGCTTATTGGTTTATCATTTTCCTGATTTCTTCCGCTCGTTTTAATTTTGTTATAAATTATTGACTTCCATTGTGATAATTTTTTTTCTATAAAATCTATTTTAATTATTAAAAGC
>NW_021468494.1:0-325 GCF_001605985.2 Dendrobium catenatum
TCTATTCGTAGCTTTTTCGGTAATTTGAAGTTATCTGCTTTCTTTTTAGTCGGTTTAATGGATTCTCGACATGTTGCTATTCAGCTTTCTAATGACCTAGATTATAGTAGAATTTTTGCTAGAAGAGCTTATTTCATTAACAACTGTCAAATGCGCGTTCTTAAATGGACACCTTTTTTCGATGTTAAAGAGGAATCACCCATTGTGCCGATTTGGATCTCTTTTCCTAATCTAAGATTACATTTCTTTAACCCTAAAGTTTTGCATGCGCTAGGTTTGATTTTTGGCAGGCCGCTTCAAACTGATCAGGCCACTGCTGCTAGAA
>NW_021468495.1:0-382 GCF_001605985.2 Dendrobium catenatum
TTTGAGAAAAAAAAAAATATTGTCTTTATACGTTGATAAATTATTATGTACGGAGATCGACATAATGAACTGTTCTTATCTCTATGAATAATAAAACTGTAGCTTACTGTGAACAATAAATATGTTTTTACTATTCATAAAGATAAACAGAATGATTATTTATGTTCGATATGCATTCTCCCATGGACTTTGAACTTGCATCTCTATAAATTTTTTTAAAAAATTTAAAATATATTTTAAATTGTGATAAATAAATAATTTTCCACTCAGTTCGAAGTGGAAGGGTCTGTAGATACAGAACTCCCCTTGGCCTATTGGTTGAGAGCTTAGGCTTCCAATTAAGAGGTTCAAGGTTCGAGTCAATGTGTATGCATTGTGTGTC
>NW_021468496.1:0-510 GCF_001605985.2 Dendrobium catenatum
GCATATTGGACCCTATATATACATATGGTTTGTAGAGCCTTTTTGTTGTTCTACATTTATCATTTTGATCATGAGTTCAACCAAACATCAATTTCTTCTTTTCCAGTCCACTATTACGATGTGGCTAATGTCGAAAAGTCCTTTTATTTTGTTTAAGCAGATAATGCTTCATACTGCATTATATAAGATTCTAAGCCTCTCTACTGCCTCATTTTCTTGAGTAGACATTACTACTTTGGATCTTAACTCTACCCCAAAAGCCTTCCTGTTTATTTGCTTTATTATTTGTGGATCCATGAACCATATCTTATGGTTGACCTAAATTTTCACTCATGATCTTTCTCTGAGGGGCTGTTGGTTGATTGAAAAAGAAATGCAGTCTAAAAGAAATACAATGTAAAATGAATACTTTAGAATTATTTAGATGAATGTAAAGGGTTTAGGGTGACATAACCTTTTTATGTTTGGATTGAAGTAAAGTGATTGCAATGTAGAGTGAATAGCGATAGA
>NW_021468497.1:0-315 GCF_001605985.2 Dendrobium catenatum
TTATACTATATATATATATATATATATTATTTTTTTCTTTTATTTCATTTTGATGGAAGAAACATCAACTTTTGATAAGAAAATCATGTATACTTTATGAATGTCTCTCAGCAATGAAAAGAATATTCGCCCACAAGAGGGATTCCTTTGATGAACTTTCTTGGAAGTTGGAACTGTCAAAAGGGCTCGTTCATGAAGATAAACATGCTCTAGTTGTAACTATGCTCTTGAAGATCAAGAGGCTCTACTCGTGAAGGTCTTGACTAAAATTTAATGTTAAAACAGTGGGATCAACGCCACAACGTCAGATTTTAG
>NW_021468498.1:0-247 GCF_001605985.2 Dendrobium catenatum
AATACTTTCTCTTCCTTGTTAGGCACCTCCCCGCCTCCGGGTTCTGGCAGAGCACTTTACCTATGAGGGTGCAGTTCTGTCAAGGGGAAGTTGTGCAATCTCTAGGGAAAAACCTATTTTCTAAGCCTAATTTTAAAACTCCTTCATATTCATTTTATGCATTCAAGTCAATTAGCATGCATTGCATTAGATACAAATTAAAAAAAGAAACTAAAATATTAATTGCATTTCTAGATATTTTTCACCC
>NW_021468499.1:0-358 GCF_001605985.2 Dendrobium catenatum
CAAAGCTCCCAATTCTTCATAGATCTCTGAAGAACTTCAATGATATTGACATTATCGCCTTCTATGATAACTCCCTGGGCTTCAAACATCCAATCTTGTATGACGTTCTTCAGATACAATACAGCAAGCATTTCCAAATGAGATGAATCCCAATGCAAATGTTGGTAGCCGAAACTTAACAGAAATCTCCCATTATCGTCTCTAGCCACAACTCCAATACCAGCCACATTATTCTTTTTAATAGAAGCGTCAACGTTAATTTTTATCCATCCGGGGGAAGGGGGATGCCAATGAAAAGACAGCAATTGCTAGTAGCATTCTAGTATCCCGGCTGAAAATTAACGAAGTTGCTCCTTAA
>NW_021468500.1:0-534 GCF_001605985.2 Dendrobium catenatum
AGAGAGTGTGTGTGTAAGAGAGAGAGAGAGAAAGTGAGAAGGAGAGATAGCTAGAAAGAGAGAGCTGGAGTGAGAGAGAGAGAAAGAGAGAAAAGGAGAATGAGATAGAGAGATAGAGAGAGTGTGAGAAGAAGAGTGAGGGAGAGAGAGAGAATGAGTGAGTGAGAGTGAGAGAGAGAGTGAGTGAGAGAGAGAGTGAGTGTTAGAAAGAGAGAGAGCTAGAGAGGGAGAGAGAGAGCGAGAGAGAGTAAGAGAGAGATAGAGAGGGGGAGGGAGAGAGAATGAGTGAGATAGACGGAATAAGGGAGAGAGAGCAAGAGAAAGAGAGAGATTGCGAGAGCAAGATTGACAATGAGAGAGGAGAGAGAGGGAGAGAGAGAGAGATAGCTAGAGCAAGAGCTAGAGGGGGAGAGAGTTAGAGGGGGGAGAGAGATAGAATGATTTAGAGAGAGAGAGAGAATGAGTGAGAAAGAGGGAATAAGGGAGAGAGATCAAGAGAGAGAGAGATTGCGAGAGCAAGAGTGACAATGAGAG
>NW_021468501.1:0-216 GCF_001605985.2 Dendrobium catenatum
GAGAGAGAGAGAGAGAGAGAGAGAGAGAAGTTGAAACTCCTTACCCGACTGAACCTCCTCCCTCCGCCGCTGCTCCGACCCGTCGTGGCTGACCGACTTTGCTCCCTCCGACGGCTTGCTCTTCCCATCGGATCGGAAGTCAGACACTTTGATCGAAACCAGAACAGGAGCTCGGCGGTTGTGTAGGTAACTTTCTCCCTATCTCACGCTTCTTTG
>NW_021468502.1:0-327 GCF_001605985.2 Dendrobium catenatum
TAGTGCTAATGTTGTCATTAACTAGATATTGAGTTTACGCTTCGTATTGCTATTATCATCAAAAGTGATACCATTATTAATGGTTGAGATGGTGATATCATGATCATTAATGTGTAATATCATTTGTAGCATGATCTTATTAGTCATGAAATCCAAAAAAAGAAAGAAAGAAAGAAAGAAAGCAAAAAAAAAAAAGGAGAGCTTTCCAAAGAAAAAAGAGAAGAGAAAGAAAAAGAAATGTTTTTGTCTCGATTTTCGAACCCTTGTTTGCTCTCTTACCTCGGCATGCATGTCGAGTCGGTGGTCTACCTATGCACGCTTTTCTTA
>NW_021468503.1:0-288 GCF_001605985.2 Dendrobium catenatum
GCATTGCCGGTGATACGACCTTCTACTTCAAAACAGTTTTCCAACCAAGCTATCACTTCAAAGTATGGAAAGAAGAAATCGTCCAAGAAGAAGACTAAACTGAAGAAGCCTAAGGAGAAAAAGACTGCGACTCAAAGGATTTTTGACAGTTTGGATGATTACTACCAGACTGTGAGGCGACCTATCAAGCTTGCTGACTTCATGGCAGAGCTTAAAATTGAGGAAGCCGGAGAAGATAATGAGAATTCTCTTCCAAGAGAAGTATGTCGGGTCATCTCGGTGGCGCCG
>NW_021468504.1:0-323 GCF_001605985.2 Dendrobium catenatum
TTCTCCATATTTAGAGTTCTGTTATCAATAATAAACTTCATAACTTCAAAGAAGAATTTCAAGAAGATATAATAATATACATGGCAGATATGAAGAAAATGCATAAATGTGATGTTATAGATTATCAATTTTACTCTTGGCAAGATTTTATACTACTTGAATACAAGAAGAAGTTTTTCCATGGAAAATATAAATATTTATTAGTTGGCCTATAATTATTATTAGAATATATCTCAATGGTGCCATTGGCAATCAAGATAAAAAAACTCTTCACATTTTCAAGGTCAATGATCATAATTAAAACAATGTGGATTAGGTGAAAA
>NW_021468505.1:0-510 GCF_001605985.2 Dendrobium catenatum
TTGCCCACCCTAAAAAAAGAAGCTGGATCCGCCCCTGCTCAAAGGAAGACGTTGGCTCAATGTAGCAAAAATGCATTATATAGAATATTTTACATAGTTGAGGCTGGAAGAACATAATGTCATGATAACTGTTCTCAAGAGAATGTCGACTTATTCATTGGATTAATAAGACTATGCTTGGGCGACAGAGATCGGAGGGATCATAGTCGTTAAGTGACAGAAGTCAAAAGGAATATAATTGAGTAATAGTGTTCGGATGGACCATGGTCATTAGGCCACAGTGATTGGAAGGATTGTAGTCAGAAAGTGATAGAGGTCGGAAGGACCGTAGTTCGGCGACAATGGTCAGAAGGACGGTAATGGACGATGTTGGTTGGAGCGACCATAGTTTGGGGGCGATGAAGGTTGAAAAGACTTAAATCGGAATTTAGATGATGTCAAATTTAATTTGAAAGCTTTTAATTCATATTTACATCAAAATTCAAAACTACTTTTTTGAGTGACATATCA
>NW_021468506.1:0-206 GCF_001605985.2 Dendrobium catenatum
TAATTCCATGATCTTAGGCTTGTATGAAATATTTTGAGATCACAAATATAATTTGATTTGAACTAATAAAGTTTAAATGAGATTTGTGTTAGTATTAGTGATTAAATTTTTTATACAAGTTGCAAGAATCATAAGAGCAATTCAAGCCAGCCCAAGAAACTTCAGAACCAAAATTTCAATATTCAAAAAGAATTATTTTAATTTTC
>NW_021468507.1:0-413 GCF_001605985.2 Dendrobium catenatum
TCGATCAAATCGATAGAGGAAAATCATCGTCTCGATAATAACAGTTAAATCAATATCGAATTAATCAAATCAATCATCTTTGGTCAATATTATCAATCGGTAAGAAATCATATAAAACAATCAAACCAATACATCGTAAGAACGATTGAAAGCAAATCAATACAGTAAAACCTATTCCATATCAGTCAATTAATCACATGCAGCAGTTCAATACAGTGTATCAATGAAACGATAGTATCAATGAGTCAATATCAATAAATCAGTATCAATGAATCAATAGTATCATGCATGTCCATATTATCAATGAATCAATACAATATCGATATCCATATCAGTAGCAGTATCAATACTCAGTGAAATAATGCGAATATCAATAAAATAGTACAGAAAATCCGTAAATCCGTCAATAAATA
>NW_021468508.1:0-293 GCF_001605985.2 Dendrobium catenatum
ATTTCACTAGGCAATCCACGTTGGCAATTGGGGGGTCTGAACTGAAAAAAAAATATTAGGTTAGTTTTTTTTTTAATTTTTAGAGGCGGATGCCTTAAAACTGTGAGGAGAGGCGTGCCTTAGTAAACTTGAGGCGTACGCCTCAAAACCTGAACTTATTGTGTGGGCTTTGAGGCTTAAAAGGGCCATATTGCAGTGAAGCGTGCCTGTTATTGTGCAATTTTAAACCATGTACTTATACATATTTTTTCAATTTTATTTATTTATTTCTTTATATATTTTATATACATTTC
>NW_021468509.1:0-2969 GCF_001605985.2 Dendrobium catenatum
GATGAAATTTCCCTTCAAGACAGGGGGCATTTTAAATATTTATTTGGGTCATCATCAAACCCCAAATAAAATATTTAAAATTATTCATGAAGCTACAACTGCATAAATACAGGGCAAACGCTAGTACCTTCAAGCAAACAAATATACAATCATTACAAAGACTGAAGATTCTTCTTCAAATTTGCCAAAATTTTGAAGTTAGATTGATGATATATTTTCCTCAACAAAACAAATTTGACAAATATGGATCGTTATAGTACAAGTCCTGTGCTCAAACAAATATGATATCAGTCTCAACAAGCATATATGCGGCCGAGTTACTGACAGCTTTATCTACTCAACAAGCCATGATAAGAGGCCGTAGTAGGAAAGCACCTGTTTTGTTAGCCCGATGACAAATACTATCAAATTTGATATTTGTCAAATTTAACAAATCAAAATAGTTCAGATTCTGAAGATTTCTTCAACTAACAAATAAATTGAGGTAAAATTCAGAAGAAGATTCTCAATCAACTCAAAGGCATCAAGCCACAAGGAATATTGTCATCAAATTAGAGTCATTATCCTTCAATAAGTCTGTAAAGCACAAAGCTAAGATCGAAGGAGCTTCTCTTCTTCAGCATCTCCGACAAAGCACAAAGCTTATGACCGAAGAAGTTATCCCACAGTTCTTATAAAGTCATAGACTGAACTAAAGGGTCACTATTATCATCAAGATCCATCATGCATAAAGCTTTGGACAGATGACTATTTGTCACCTACCTAATATCATTCTAAAAAATTTAGGTCATCAATAAGGATTCTTCATCAAACCCATAAAAGCACAAAGCTAAGATAGAAGAAATGTTAATTCATGACAAATCTGAAAGATAAATCATGGATTTCTAAAAGATCATCTATGTGACATCTAAAATTTAGTTTTAGAGATATGTATGGTCAACCAGTTTACAACAAACATGATATGCTATGGAGCGCATATCATATTTGTTGGGGGGCATTTGTTGACTGTAACTACTCCCAACCGGCTCCGGTTCAGACAGAAACCACCCACGATTGGACACAACCGCTCATTCCCACGTTCACACTCCTCTCGGCAGAAACTGCCAACTCACGACTCAAAACAACTAAAAAAATCCCTCATTCGGTACTCTCACGATCTGATACACGCAGAGAGAGGCTCTCAGAATCGCAAGCAAAAGAAGAAAGAAGGTTTGGAGAAACTGATAGTGCTCTCGCTCGACGACCGACCCTAGCCGCAAGACTCTTCCTCTTCCATCTCAGACCACGACATCCGGCCTTCTTCCTCCGCTCGGCTTCTTTCACCGATCATCTCCTTCTCCCGTCGTCAAACTCGCCATCCCGACCCCGACCTCCTGTCGATTGAGTCCAACCTCCGACCGACCTGCCTCCGTCGACGGCCTGATCAAAAGACGCTAAGCGATGCTAAACATTGAATATAATATCCTGATCTACTTACATAGCAAAGATTTTCACAAGCTATTTCATAATTCGATACCCTAGATGATGCCTATTTTGTCTGTCAGGATATGGAAATAATCATTGTCATGTGAGATCTGATTCACTACTTGGTATGATAACTAGTAATAGTAAATCATCTAAACTTAAGAGACATCATTACCAAATTATAGATGATTTCACTTTTCATCTTAGCGAAATAATTCTCATTATTATTCAATTCAGACAAAGACTCCTTCAGAGATCTTTAAAAGCATAAAATGGAATAATTTATAAATCTATTATTGTGTGTCTCTCACATGATTCATTAAAGGATAATAATTTTTTTGTAGTATATTGATTTTTATAAATGGGTCTTTTATATTGTTAAAATCTTAGCCTTCACGTCCTTTGTTCACATCTATAGCTCCAATCTTCACTACTACGTTTAAACTCCCTGCTTTCACTAGAAATTTCGTCAGCCTTTCGGCGTCCCCTCCCCGATTGCCGGTGTCTGATTTGTGTAAGGAAGATGCTCGAACTCGACCTGACCATTCAGATCGACGCGGGAGGAGATTTTGCTGATCTTTTTATGATGAATGGTTATGATCCCATTAAGTATAAATAGTCTAAAATCTGCTAATGTGTGTTTTGCGTCTTAGCTGTATTATTCTATACCGCCAATGTACTAATCATAAATGTCATTCTTTATAAAATTTTATTAGCTCCCTCGGAAATCCAGCGAGATCCATTCCGCCGCGTCCCCTCGCCCGATGCCGGGAGGTAGAGGACGTTTCCTCGATCCGATACCGGACGAATTCAACGGCGCGGAGAAATTATGGCGAGACGTAATCGATTCAATCTTGGTGTTTGCGCCCCTCGATCGTGATAATCTCGACGTCGTATGGGCTTCAGGGCGAATCAACTCCTTGGGACTTCCTTCAAATCTTTCATACTATTTAAATTGCATTTCTTCTCTTTTATCTCCTCACTCTCTCTTATATTATTACATTATAAATTATTATATTATATATAATGGTAATAAATGATTCATCATTGATTAATTTAGTCATATAATTTTATATTATATAAATGTATAATATATTATATAATATATCTTCTATGTTAATAATATTATATTAATGTAAATCATTAATATTAATTGTAATCTTATATTATAACATCTATCATTCTATAATACTTATATCAAGAATATTATATATAATATAATATATCATAAAATAAGAACCACACGACGCAGCCGCGAAGAATCCGCGAGAACGCCCTCAGCTCGGGCTAGTGGCGGAGAGGCAGGTCAACGCACGCACGGAGGCCAAGGCTCTGCGGCAGCTTCGTCGCGGCTTGTTCCAGGCCGGAGATCGCGACGTCGAATCGGCATCGTGTTGACTGCAGGAGCAGGCTATTGGCGGCGGTTGAGAAATTTAGAGTGCTGGCATAAGGGCCACGCAAGAAATAGTTTGCGGATTAGTTTGTGAGATCGAGCCGATGATCGA
>NW_021468510.1:0-391 GCF_001605985.2 Dendrobium catenatum
GCACTATAAGGAAGAAATGACATACAACTACCCATAGCGTTTTTCCTATATTCAATTATATAGGTCAATTCTATATGAATCAATCTCAATCACAAGTTATTTATGTTAGATGACTTTTATATCATAAATAGTCACTTCTTGTTCGCGGGTGTATCATATTATATAAATCTATTTCCTTATACCTTCCTTGTTATATCATTTATCTTTATTTTAAAGGAAAGCTTGTCGGCCCATTCTCATGTACAAAATAACATTTCTCGAACAACCTTGAATCAATCAATTATTTCTTACCACTCTTTCTTACAGACACACATTTCATAGCATGGGCATGCGTGTGTATGTCAAAATTTCATTGCAAATAATTTTATTTATTCTCTTTGTTCAGGAATGC
>NW_021468511.1:0-257 GCF_001605985.2 Dendrobium catenatum
TACAGGACATTAACTTAGACTTTCAAACTCTAATTTGATTCAAAACTTCAAATAAACTAAACATGATCAAACAAAACCTATAGTCAAACCTTGTTTATAATATAAACTTAAGCACAAAACACTCGTACTAAATCTAATCATCAACAAAATCCGTGAGATCAAAAGATGGATTCTCAAATTCTCCTTCACCAAAATCTTGCATCACAAATGCTTCTGCATTCTCACGTGGTATGTCATCTTCATCACATGTATTAGCT
>NW_021468512.1:0-355 GCF_001605985.2 Dendrobium catenatum
TCTATCCTCTTTGAAATCACATGTTGCACATTATTCACGTAGATAGACTCGTAGTCATAGTCATCATCTGAATATCTTGCCTTCTTTCTCCCCTTAACTGTTGATTGGCATATTTCCTGAGGTTTAGCAGGGATGTCATCATCTTCATCTGTGTCACTCCCTAGATGAGGCACATATTTTCTTAACTTAGGAGTGATTGCTGCTTTGGGAAGAGTCGGCATTGCCTTCTTTCTTCCCGCCTGCTTCTTCTCATCTTCTTGTTTGGGCCGCCTTGCAGCCTTCGGGTTTGATGCCTTAGTCTCGAGAGAATTTGATGGCTTTGATTCCTTGGGGATGAAGTATCTAGCATCTTCAT
>NW_021468513.1:0-231 GCF_001605985.2 Dendrobium catenatum
TAGAGATCTAGCAATATCTCTATAATGAGTATGTGAATATAGAAGCCTACAATGGTTGTTCATATAACATGTGCTAATATCGTGGCAAGCGTACATTCCCATTCCCTACAGGCACAAATGAAATGATCATCGCAATATCCTAGCAGTTAACATCAACTAGCTAGGGAAGGGGGAATGAAAATCCCTTACAAACAACTATGGGATACTTTAGGGTTTAGGCAATACAAATAG
>NW_021468514.1:0-283 GCF_001605985.2 Dendrobium catenatum
AATAGAATATACATTCAAATCTTTAGATTCACAAATAGCAATAACTTAAGTATCAAATTTATCTAATAGAAAATGAAGAATTTTGTGAACTTTTTCAGAATTTGAAAAATCTTTTCCTAAGACATGCAATGATGTTACGATTTGAATGAACCTGATATACATGTCTAAGATCGTTTCATAAAGTTTCATGGAAAATAATTCAAAATCATGCATTAACAAATTCAACTTGGATTGCTTGATTTCATACGTGCCTTCGTATATGGTATGTAGTTTATCCCAAACT
>NW_021468515.1:0-231 GCF_001605985.2 Dendrobium catenatum
ATATGGGTGTCAAAACGGGTCGACGGGTCGGGTTTGGGTCGAACCCGACTTGACCTGGGTCTAAACAGGTCAACCCGAACCCGACCCGACCCATGCGGGTTGCCAGGTTGACTCGAACCGCGACCCATTTGGAAAATGCCAATCTGAAGCCAGGACAGAGACGACTGGGCGAGACCAACTGACCGATTGCGGAGTGCGGATGAGGGCCGCGACTCACGAGGCAAGCGGCGT
>NW_021468516.1:0-468 GCF_001605985.2 Dendrobium catenatum
ATTGAAGAAAAGGTGATCGCAGAAACGAAGAAGCTAAAAGATGCAGGCTTCATCCGAGAAGAAAAGTACGCTGACTGGATTGCTAATATTGTCCAAGTGAAGAAGAAGAACGGGCAAATTCGTGTCTGTATTGACTTTAGGGACCTTAATAAGGCGTGCCCAAAATATGATTTTCCACTCATGTATTCGAACTCCTAGTTGACAACACTTCCAACTACGACATGTTCTCCTTCATGGATGGATCGTCAGGATACAATCAAATCAAGATGGCGCCCGAAGATGAAAAGCATACATCGTTTAGAACTCCCATCGAGATTTTCTGCTACACAGTCATGCCATTTGGCCTGAAGAATGCTGGTGCCACCTACCAGCGGGCGATGACTCATATATTTGATGATTTGATACATCAGAGGGTCGAGTGTTATATAGATGACCTTGTTGTTAAAAGCCTTCGCCGAAATGATCACT
>NW_021468517.1:0-219 GCF_001605985.2 Dendrobium catenatum
ATATATATATATATATATAGTAAAAAAATCATTTTAATGAGAAGCTAAAGGCTTAAAAAAGTCTTAGTAAAGGGTCAATTGCACAGGCTTGATTGCTACAGTAAAAGACCACTTCATGGGCAAAGCCTGGCACTAAAGTGTTCCCTTGCTTCACATTACATAACCCTCCCATATAAAACTTGCAAGCGGGGGTTTTTTTTTTGGCCTTGGACAATGATG
>NW_021468518.1:0-2439 GCF_001605985.2 Dendrobium catenatum
CTCGATTACAATATTAACAAATATTTTATGATTTCAAAATTATCGAGGATTTTAACTTTGAATTCTATTTGTTCACCTTTGAAAGATATTTTAATGTGAAATTCAAACAAGCAAAGGCCGACAAGCTAAATATTTCTTGGTATCTTCTCGTTAGCAAAGTCTAAACAATGAGACCAATCACTGCTTGGGTACCCTTCACGTTGTGGGAGATGGATGTTATTGGTCTATTTTCCATGACATTTGGGCTATGATATTTAAATTTTTGCTGTAGTAGACGACTACATCAAACCAATCATGTTTGTGGTTATAACACATTAACTGTTGAGGTTGTGTTGAACTTTCTCTGGCACAAATCTTTATTTGATTTGATCTTACTCTTGCATATATCCCTCCGACCTTCGTCACCGACCGACAACGGTCCTTCTGACCTCCATTGTCCAATTATGGTCTCTTTGACCACTAAGGCCTCCCATCGACTACGATCCTCGAACCACCGTCCATTGACTATAGTCCTCGGATCATTGTCGTCCAACTACGATCCTTCCATTCTTTGTCGCCCAACAATGGTCCATTCGACCTCAATTGTCCGACTATGATCCCTCTGATCACAATCTTCCATCGACTCCAGACCCTCTGACTATCATCGCATAACAACAATCCCTCTGATCATTGTCACCTACTGACTATAGTCCCTCTGACCACTGTCGTATGACAATGGTCACCCGACCTCAATTGCCTGCCAACTACAATCCTTCTAACCACGACACTCAACTACGGTCCTTCAACCTCAGTTGCTCAACCACGATCCTTCATACCACCATGATCGCTGACTACAACCCTTCTGATATATGCCACTCATCGACTACAATCCCCCCAAAACCTTCATCGCCCCAACTATGGCCCCTCCAACCTCTATCGCCGAACTACAATCCCTCCAATCATCGTCATATGATTACAGTCCCTCCAACTTTCATCACCTGATAATTGTCCCTCCGACCTCTATCACCCGACTATGATCCTTCTTACATTCGTCACCTACTAGGCTACTAACTATTATTCTTCTAACCACCATCATCCAACAACGATCATTCAACCTTAGTTGCTGACCATAATCCTTCAGACCTCTGTCACTCGTCGACTACGACTTTTTCGACATCGATCACCTAACAATTATGTCGCCCCGACCTTTGTAGCCTAACTATAACTCCTCCAATCACCATCACACAACAATGATCCTTCCGACCTCCATCATCCACATATTACAATTCGTCTGACCTCCATCGCTCATTAACCACGGTCTCTCCGACCTTGTTCGCCCAACAATTGTCCATCAAACCTTTGTTTCCCAAGTACAATCCCTCCAACCCTCCAACCTCTCTCACCTGATTACGATCCCTCTGACCTCTATCCCTAATCAACCACAATCCTCGTGGCCCCCTCCACTCACCCACCATAATCCCTATATCACATAACTACGATCCTACCGACCAAATAAATAGGTTAACATTCTCTTCAAAACAACTATCATATCATTAAATTCTTTTAACTCCAATTATGAAATTTATTTTATAAGATATATATTTGCTTCATTGAGGCAAAGAATATCATTTATAATAAATAACAAATACTAATAAAATCATTTCAACTAGATGAGCACTCATAAATTTTCTTTTTCAAAATTTCTCTTTCTTATCTTTGTTTGTTACATATTCATGCAAAATTAAAATATTAAACTCCATCTCTCCACCACCAAAAATATTTTGACATGCAACAAGTATAAAGGACTCGATTCAAACTATTTAAAGTCATGCATCCAAGCTATGAATACTACTGAGACACGGCAAACATAGAATAACATTTTAATTACAGAATGTCATACTTAATTCAAATTTAGCATTAAACATCAATCTTAAATAATATTATGTCATGCATAAAATCCTTGAAATTAATTTTAGTTGTATGTCAAAAAAAAAAAAATTACAATGAATATTACAGATACACTGCAATCTTATCAACAATAAAGCCATTTGCAGCACCATGCACATATATTGCAATTGCTCTTTGAAGGTGTAAAATACCTGATTTGGTTTAACAGACATGTAGCTAGCATTATAAGGCTTTGTTTGGGATGACTTTATTATTACTTCTTAAAATAATTTTTTAGTACGAAATTTTTTTATTTTTTACTAAAAAATTGCTTTAAGAAAAAATAAAAAAAACCATCCCAAAAGAAACATAAATCTTGAATTTAAAAGAGAAAAAAAAAGGACATTAACTCATTTTCACTCTTGCAAGAAAATACACACACTAAACTTATTAGCTTTACTTGTCTTATCAAAGTGAATCAAAATACCCTCTCTAAATCTGAACAAACTTGTTCAAGAATGAAGAAACATACTGAGCTTACATCATGTTTCAATGGAAGAACAAATCAAAAGA
>NW_021468519.1:0-710 GCF_001605985.2 Dendrobium catenatum
GGGTCGGGCTTCAGCTAGGGCAGAAGGTCGGCGACGATGTCGGTACCGACGTTGCCTGGCATCAGGTTGCGCGAGAGAGGGAGAGGCGGAGGGGCTTCATTCCGTCCGTGTTGTGCAAATGAGAGGAGAACATGTGGGAGAAGAGGTCGGGCAAGGGAAAATAACGGGAGAGTTGCTTCATTTCACGTGCAAATGGTAGATAAGAAAGGCGACATTTCTATGGAAGTGAAGCGATTCATACCAACAGTCATAAATTAAGTTCCTAGATTTATTCAGCGGTTTAAAATGCAGGGTCGGGATGATCTATGGAGGAGAATTACAAGCGGCACTTTAATACAATACTATAGATATAGATTTAGAGTCCTTATTAATTTTTGGTCGCTAAAAGATATCTTTAGTGACCAATTTATTTTTGTCTCTATTTTTTTTTGTCGCTATTGACCCATTTTCTTATAGTGTATATATGTTAAACTAATTTATAAACTGAATTAATCTACAATTTACTTAAGAAAATAAAGAAAAAATCAAAATATTTTTCATTCAAACTAGAGAGAAATTTTTTAAATTGTGAATGTACATAACCATCATCATTATTCTCATCAACATAGAACTCCTCAAACATTTTCATCAGGGATAGCCCGTGCACTATAGACAGCACATTCATTTTTAATCTTCAACCAATTTTTGATGCATCCTACATGATAGATATG
>NW_021468520.1:0-874 GCF_001605985.2 Dendrobium catenatum
TAGGAGAATAAACCTTATGATAAATGCATCGATCAAAAGTATTTTCTTTAAAACCAAATGAACCAATCACTTGATTAAACTTTTTATAACATTGACGGAAAGCTTGTTTCAAATATAGATGATTTTTTTTTTAATTTGTACAATATATATTTTGAAACAGAAGATTAAAACATTTCTAGTTGCATCATATATATTATTTACTCAATATATTCATTAAGAGTATAATTTTTACATGTATCTAGTGTAGCTCTAAATCATAATGAGCTAATAGTGCATAGTGATTCTAAAAGAATTTTTCAAAAAAATTAGAGAGAATGTCTCTTTATAATCAATGTCTTTCTTTTAAATGAGCCTTTAACGATAATATGTGCATTATATCTTTTAATAATGTCTTTTGAATCCCATTTGGTTTTAAAAATTCATTTACAACTAATTGGGTTTACTGCTTTAGGCAATTTACAAAGATCTCAAGTCTTTATTTTTCATTGATCTCATCTCATCTTCTATGGCCTCTATCGACTTTTGGGAATTAAAACTTTATTTAACTTGACTTAAAGAGACCAGGTAATCTTTTAATCCCATATCAAACTCATTCTTGGAGATACATAATATAATCATATAAAAATGTTGTTCTCCTTTCCCTTATAGATCTTCTTAAAGGAACTTCAATTTGATGTTATTATCCTTCTATATAATTGGATATAACTTGAGAGTATTTTGATTATTTGAATTTATAATCTGAGTAACATCAAGTATTATTACCTGATCATTTTAAATTATAACAGTATCAAGAGTAACATATTCTTCCTCAAAATTAAAATATTTTAGTTTATCACTCCTAATATACTCAACATCCTCAATAACTTAGCATTGT
>NW_021468521.1:0-923 GCF_001605985.2 Dendrobium catenatum
TACTTTAAAACTAATAAAATTATTTGTTAAAGAGAAACATAAGTATAATTAGATAAGCTATCTACAACTGCCATAATAGTTTTACAGCTAGAGGTTGTAAGCCCAATGAAGAAACTAAGGCTTCGTTTGGGATGGTTTTTTTATTGCTTTTTAAAGCAGCTTTTAGTATAAATATTTTAATTTTTATACTAGAAAGTCACTTTAAGAAGCAAGAAAAAAGCCATCCCAAACGAAGCCTGAACCAGCTTTCCTTTCAAATAAAACTGGCTAGTTTAAGTAGGAATCATCAAATTTAGGCTTCGATTGAGACGACCTTTTTACTGCTTCTTAAATATGCTTTTTAATTTTTGTACTAAAAAGCTATTTTAAGAAGCAATAAAAAAGTCATTTCAAATCAAGTCATAGGCTTCGTTTGAAATAGCTTTAAATCACTATTTTTTTCCTACTTTAAAAACATTTTTGTACTAAAAAAACAGCTTTACAAAGATGTAAAAAAGCTGTCCCAAATCAAGCCTTAATTATGATCATGATTACCATTTCAGCCTTACAAGCATGGCTAAGATGGTACTTTTCATCATCATTGTAACACAATCCTTTAGCTGGCTATTCAATGATTTTAGCAGTCATTAGTTTCTTGATTAGAAGTGGAGGCTCTTTGAAGCAACTGTTGTAGAATTTGGAGGAGGATCAGAAAAGTAATTGGGATAATAAGTAGGTCTTTCATGAAATTTGATAAGCCCATCACCAGATTGAGAAAGGATGGATGATGGGGTCGCACTTCTTTTTTAATTAATTTCCAATAATGTTTTATCCACCATCAGACTTTGATTCGGGTCAACCCAAACCCGACCCATTTTTACAAACGGGTCAATTTTCCGGACCCGACCGCGACCCGCTTCGGGTTCAGGTCAACCCGACTCGAC
>NW_021468522.1:0-208 GCF_001605985.2 Dendrobium catenatum
GGAACTTCATGGTTGGGGAGTTCAACACAATTTTTGAGAAGTTTCAACTCCAAAGACCATTGGGTTACATCAATGGTTTTTTTCCTCTTCTACTGGTAAGTTTCCACTCCTACTGGTTATTCTACATGTTTAATGTTTTTTAATGTTAACTTTAAATTTTTTATTTTTGGTATTATACAGATTTGGTTTTTGGAACATTTTTCTTTGA
>NW_021468523.1:0-368 GCF_001605985.2 Dendrobium catenatum
TCCTAAGAGAGGGAACGATTTGGCCCTAAGGAGAAGGCGAAGAGCGTTAAAAAAAAAGGACCTTAAAAAGGGAAGAATTAAGTTGCAAATCAAGAAAGGGAAATTTTATTAATTGATAAAATGAGCTACATCAAGCATAGTATTTCTTAAGGAAGCGCCCATTCACAGGTAGCATTGGGTGGTTTCCTTTACAATCTACTAACTGATACGAGCCTCCTTCGTAGACAGTCTCTATAATGAAGGGTCCTTCCCACGTAGGTTCAAATTTGCCTCCCAACTTTCGATGGGCTAAAATAGGCCTCCGAAGGACCAACACCAAGTCTCCCGCTCAGAAGGTCCTAGGTCGCACTAGTTTATCATGGGCTTGA
>NW_021468524.1:0-446 GCF_001605985.2 Dendrobium catenatum
TCCAGTACATATAGAAGTAAAAAGAAAATGTGCTCATCTACCACTACAATAGAAGAAAAAAAAGAAGAAAAACTAGTGCTAACAAAGAAGCTGGAGTGGCAACTGTCGACTTGGCCTTGGGAGGCCTCATCTCAACTGCCTCTAAACTCTGTACAGCTTACTCAATCATCTGCTAAATCTCCTTGGAGAGTGCTAGCTGCCACTCTCCCTCAGAACTGTGGAGTAATCTGCCACTACTGCCCTGACTGTAAGTCTGACTATCACCGTGGCTGGAGTCTGAAATCCTCTGCACTATCTGAGTAGCCCTGCCCAAAGCCTGTACTAAGTCACTTTCCTGGAGCTGGATCTTACCATTACCCAAAAGGCTCTCCACACTGTCCTTGAACACAAAACAATCTTCAAGTGTATGTCCAATACATCGGTGAAACGGACAATAGAGTGGATGT
>NW_021468525.1:0-262 GCF_001605985.2 Dendrobium catenatum
AAAGAATTAATTGATTACTACCTTTGTCTCACACCGACGCCGTGAAGTTTATTTCACCTTCCTTGGGGCTAAGCTAATAGCCTCATAGGCCTGGGTTACCTAGTAGCAATCGGGGTTAATTAAGTTATTTTAAATTGGTTGGAATTAAATGGGTGAATTAATATTAAGGGAATTGATTACTGATTTTAATGGGTTGGTTGAGAATTTTAATAACCTATTAAAATAATTTTAGAAGTTGGAGAAGTTAACAGATTTTAAAGGA
>NW_021468526.1:0-319 GCF_001605985.2 Dendrobium catenatum
AGAACAAATCTTCCTTCCAGATATCAGAACTTCCCCTCATATCTCCCTTGTGTATATAGCACCCCTCTTCCCCTCATAGCTCCCTTTTTTGTGCATACAATACCAGAACTTCCGCTTATGCCTCCCATTTGTGCTCACGGCATCAGAACAGATGTGCTTATCGCACCAGAATACATATATAGTGTTTATAGCACCTAAACAGATATACAGAATTTCAGAACTTCACAGAACTTCCCCTTATAGCTCCCTTAATAGCATATACAGAATCAAATCATTTCAGAGAAAATCCGGACAAATCAGAAATCAGACAAAAATCGGG
>NW_021468527.1:0-303 GCF_001605985.2 Dendrobium catenatum
GTGGCTGGGTAGAAGGCCGGCGTCACTTGGAGGCCGGGTAGAAGGACGATGAAAAATTCGGCAACGAGCAGTAGAGCGTAGATTTCTTGAAAGATATATAACCCATCTGAGGTTGTATGTCATAGCATTTGCTCAATGACGTTAACCTATATGGAAGAGGTTGAGAAAATTCATCAAGGATGTACGACCTATTCGAGGTTGTGTGTCAGAGCGTTGTTCGCTGACGTTAACATATGTGAAAGAGGTCGAGAGAATCCATCAAGGAAGTACGACCTATCTGAGGTTGTGTGTCAGAGCGTTGTT
>NW_021468528.1:0-229 GCF_001605985.2 Dendrobium catenatum
TGTTGTCGTATTCAAACCCGAAGTTCCACTCGGGTTCATCCATGCATCCTTGAAGTGGAGCCGGACGGTCGCCGCAAGAAAGATCTCCCGAGGAGGGCGGGTGGGGCGGTGGCTTGGACAAGGGAGAGGGGAGCCGGCGGTGGAACAAGGAGAGGGGCGGGCTGGTTGAGAGCAAACTGAGATTTACTTTCAATTTTTGTGAAATTAGGAGGGAAGGATTAGGGATTTG
>NW_021468529.1:0-252 GCF_001605985.2 Dendrobium catenatum
TATGGGAGAGAGTTATGGAGCATAGGTTGCGGTGTGACACTTATGTTTCTCAAAATCAAATTGGATTCATGCCAGGTAAGTCTATTATGGAAGTATTCATTTATTGAGAGGTTTGATGGAGAAGTATAAAGAGAACACGGAGGATCTACATATAATTTTTATTGATTTACATAAAGCATATGATAAATTTTCAAGAGAAGTGCTATGGAGAGTTCTACATTAGAAAAAGGGTTAAATATGCTTATATTCAAA
>NW_021468530.1:0-225 GCF_001605985.2 Dendrobium catenatum
ATTAACTTAATCGCTATGGTACAAGTGGCTAAAGTAATTATATAATAAAGCCCTGTCACGTTAATTAATAATTCCAAGGATTATTCATCAATTAGCTGCATTAAAGAATTGCTTATAAATGATATTACCGAGCATGAGATGGCATTTAATAATAACCTCCATTTCTCTGTGTCTGCCAAGTGGAACTTGGTTGGAGTAGCTTGTAATTATTTGATTTTTTAGTGT
>NW_021468531.1:0-316 GCF_001605985.2 Dendrobium catenatum
TCGGCGGAATCTCGGGGATTTGGGCGGCTTCTCGACGAATACGAGGATTCCAACCGGGATTTCTTTCGGGATTTCTGGATCCAACGGCCAAGAGGTTTATACGTTGGTCTCTTCTTTTTGTTCTATCAGTCAATACTTAAGGGTCAACAAATGCCCCCTAACAAATGTGATACGCGTTTAGAGCGAATCATGTTTGTTGTAAGCTGTGTGGTCTTGTGGATCTCCAAAAGTTTGTTTGGATGTCACACTATGACTTTCATTTAGTGGATCTCCAAAAAATTTACTTGGATGTCACACTAAACTGATTATTTAGTGG
>NW_021468532.1:0-569 GCF_001605985.2 Dendrobium catenatum
CTTTTGATACACTTTGTGTATTCTATATTTTCAATTTGGTGTCTTTGGGCATCTTTTATTTTTGGCATCATTGGTCAATTTTTTAATATGCTTCCTTTTTTAATTCTTAAAAACAAAAGAAAACCCATCTTAGTGACAAAGTGAATTGTTGGATTAAGAAAATTATAAGTTAGATTCAAAAACTTGCAAAAGATTCCTATGCGATAAATAAAATGTAGGAAGATAAAAAAATTTGTTTTAAAAACCAATTTAAAAGATAAAAAAGATTTTAAATCTAAAGTAGGATAACCTTTTTAGAAAACAGAGATTGAGAGTTAAAAAAAATGAGTTTCCTTCCTTTGACTTTAGAGAAGTCAAACACAACTTACCAAAGATTTCAAGAAAAATCAGGAAGTATATTTTTCATTTTTAGAAAAGTGAATGTGTGCTTTGATGAGAGAAAAACATTAACGAAAACAAAAATTTCAAAGAATAAACAAAACTAAAACACAAAAATAAAAAATAAAAACACAAAAACATAACACAAAAACACGAAAGGCTCTTAACCATTATCTCTCTCCTGGTCCGAT
>NW_021468533.1:0-246 GCF_001605985.2 Dendrobium catenatum
AAGAAAGATATATGGCTACCTTTGCAACAAGCAAGCTCCCGTCATCTTCGTCGTCGTTCTCGTCGTTACGTCCGATCCAATAGAATAACGGAGATGAGGTGTGACTTCTAATCCAACAGGAAAGAACATCGTCAAAGGAGGCGAAGAAGTTATTTAGCGACTCAAGAAGTGAAAAAGCAAACCCTAGCGAACCACGGCTATAGGAAGACAGCAACATAGAACAAATTAATTTAGTTTGACTAATTT
>NW_021468534.1:0-201 GCF_001605985.2 Dendrobium catenatum
TTATATTTTGATTCTAGGACATATGCAATGATATTTCCTAGGGAAAGATTTGGCTTCCTCCTATGTCCTAGGCCTCGAAGAGTAGTCAAATGTTTAATGTAGCAAAAGATCAAATTTCGTGATAGGAAAAAAATGTAAAAAGTGGTGATGTAAAGAAGAGGAGTGATATGGATGCGATCACCAGCTTTTGGAAGTATTGAG
>NW_021468535.1:0-231 GCF_001605985.2 Dendrobium catenatum
TAGTCCTTAGGGTCAGGTGATCCTATGGTCCAAATTTCATCAAATTTAGAGTCCATTTGGTTTCCCAAGTAGGAACCATAATAACCCCCCTTAGAAATAACCCTTTAGCCCTAATAAAATTTTAATAAATCTGATTTAACTCTTAAAATTCCTTAAAATACCCTCCCACTAACCTCAATTCATTTCTTAATCAGTGAAAATTGAAATCCCTTTAATTTGACCTTTAAGTAT
>NW_021468536.1:0-224 GCF_001605985.2 Dendrobium catenatum
CTATTCAACACATAACAAGCTATGTTTACCACTTCAGTCCAAAAGTATTTTGGAAGTGAATACTCAGTAACCATGGCCCTAGTGGCCTCAATTAAGGTCTTATTCTTCCTTTCAGCTACCCCATTCTACTGAGGGGTCATAGGAGCTGTGAAGTTGTGACTAATCCCTTTATCCTCATAAAAGTCTTCAAATCTCTCATTTTCAAACTCTCCACCATGGTCACT
>NW_021468537.1:0-217 GCF_001605985.2 Dendrobium catenatum
GAGGGGCTACGCCTAGGATACTAGATTCCTAAGTTAGGGGTTCGTAAGAGATACATAAGAATTCTCTTAATAGCAGTCAAGTGGGACCCTTTTTGATCAACCTGAAATTTAACACAGAGAAAAATACTAAATATAATATCCGATCTGCTAGCACTCAAGTAAAGAAGTGATCTAATTATCCCTTTGTATTTCTTTTGATTAATAGATTTTCCATTTG
>NW_021468538.1:0-2566 GCF_001605985.2 Dendrobium catenatum
CAGAGGACACGTACCACGTCCTTATCGGCAGGAGACTATTTGAGAATGGATCCTAGTGATATTTTCGACTAGGCATTTAGCTCTTTTGTGAGCTGAGTAAATTTTAATTTGTCCACCCCGGCATACTGTTGCGGAGGGTGGATGGATTTTGCTTTAAGTGTTTCATGGTTGAATTTCAAATTTTAAATATTTTTGGGATTTTTGTGGAGTTTTTAGATTTTTGGATTTTGATGGGCATTTGGGTGGCATTATGAAAATATTTGGAATGGACCCCTCTGGTTGAGATTTTCATTCAACACGGCCATCATCGGGGTGTTTGGGGTCATTTCTCTTTTATTGATTGAACCATGTCAACTCGACCAAGCTATTGATCGATGATCGGGTTTCGTAGGCTTTAGGCCCTTGATAGTGAATTCTCATTATTATAGGCCTTGAAGGCCTAATATGAATGTATTAAGACAAATATGACGGTCGCCACAACCGTATATCTGTTTGTTGGTTCAAACCCTGTCGACTTCTATTGACCCGTATAGAAGGATCGGTTTAGAACCTGAATTCACTTGTCAACCCGCGCAGCATCCCTAGACGTCACGTGTGTACCAATAACACGCTCGCTGGGGCCCATATGGGTGTTTGGGGGCATTTTATAATTGAACTCTGTCCACTCCTTTTATCTTCTTAGGAGGATCAGGTTCAAAATTTGATAACCCGCGCAGCATCCCTAGACGTCACGTGTATTTCTATAACACGCTCACCGAGGCCCATGCGGGTTTCATGATTGCTTTTACCCTCTTTTAGTGTACCTACGTGTATACAAACTACGGTGCACATGCAGGGTATTTTGAAATTATTTGTAAACGCCTTCTGTCCGCTTGTATAGAAGTTGCGGATCCGGTGGCGTGGCATAGCAGCTTCTGAATAGAATTGTTCGCTGCTTCGTACAGGTAGAATGTCGTGCACTAGTTGTTGCTTTCTGTATGTGGATCATAGTGCACTAACAAATCTCCTGCTTCTCAGACCCTCGTGCAGACTTGCATTCGCTGCATTCTTTGTACATTTCATTATGGTATGACCCTTGTAACATGTCCACTACTGCTACAGGTAGATGTATTCGTTTGCAGATTGAGGTTGACTACAGAATACTGCATTTACTGTAGTCTTTGTGCATATACACAGGGGTGGCATGTGACACGTACATCTGTCTTTGTAGAGAGCTAATATGTGTTGCAGATCTTTCATTCTTACTTGTAGAAGGTTGATATATTTGACTAATGCTGAGTGATTATCAACTGTATGGATGATTCGACCTCCACTACACATTAATCGTCATCACCCATAAGTGGACTACTATATGAGTGAAAACTCTTCTATATTCACTTGTGATAATCATGGTGGACTTGTATCGTTGATCTTCGCTTGCAATCAACTATATGTACCCTTCCATTTTTCATTTGTTTGCTTGCATACAAATGTTGATTGTGAAGGAACTATTGTGTTCATAACCTACAAAATTCTTCTAGTAGCATTTGATTGCATGATAGATATATATATCACCTTCTCTTAAACACTTTGAGCCATATGAATTTCATCATTCATCATTTGCATTTGTTTGTAAATATTCATCTGAAGCTTCAGCAGAAGTCCCTTGCTCTGTTAATTAATGCTTCTCTGGATGACTTGGATCCATCAACTATCTCTTTCATATCATCCAGTGAGTTATTGTGCTCTTAATGTCACCTTGATGTTGAAAGTATTGTTGTAGGCGTTGCATTCATCCTTCCTTAACTACAAGTTGATTGGCAGGGTCCAAGCTATAACTATTAGAGACAGATATTCGCTAGCAATTTGATTCGCTTGTTGTAGAAACATCTTGCTCTCTAGTAGATTGTAGGGATATCACCACATTTATTTCGTGAAAGATATGAGCATCATTTAATCTCATTTAGAGATAAATTTAATTAGGTGCCCAAGCCACATCTATTATGTTTTTCTTGTAGCTAGCGAACAAGTTATACTCATAAATCTCTCATCCCAAAAGAGGGATTACAATGTGTACAAATGTATGGTGAACTTGACATCATGGATCATTAACATTTGTTGTTTAGCGGAAGTGATAATTGGAACTTTGCATTGCCTTAATATTATTATTGTGCCAACTTATGAGTCTTTTCTTAGGCATTAGATTATATTTTATGATGCTCATTCACTTCCATTTGTTCAATATTGAATTTAGCCCCCCTTGAAATCAAACTTGATTCAAGTCCAAGTCTTTTGTAAGGGTTCAAGTCTAAAGCCATTGTAGTTCATATACAAGTTAAAGATCAAATCCTTTGCAATCAAATTGCAAGAATTTGCTTGTGCTCAAATCATTCAAATTATTCCTTAATAATCAAATAGAGTTCAAGTATTCATTAATCATTTTAATTCTAGAGTATGCCCCCTGCAGTTCAGCTTGGATTCAAGCTCTTGTTCAAATTGTTCAAGTTCAAATTCCTTGCACCAAGCTCCTTTGAGTTTCAAATGTAATTTAGGCTCTTGATGAATCTCTTCCATTCGAGTCCCCTGT
>NW_021468539.1:0-321 GCF_001605985.2 Dendrobium catenatum
ATTTGCACTAGTGCCAAAAATTTATGAAAAAATTACTATAATTAAATCACTACAATATCTATATTATGATAAAGATGATATTTGATTTGGACTTATAATTACTATTGAAAAATTTTATTTGACAGGATTAAAATATGGGTTATTATAATTTACCCATCCTAAAAAATATCATCCCCAATACTTTTTTAAGGATTTGAGCATAAAATCAATATAAACTAAATTTGTGTACGATCAAAACTCACTTTAAATTAAACTGAAACCAAAACTTGTCAAAAATCATAAAATCATGAAATTAATTATATCACTTGCCATTCAATTATG
>NW_021468540.1:0-710 GCF_001605985.2 Dendrobium catenatum
GGAGACTCAAGCATGAGTGGAACTTTGAATTCGGGTCTGATTGAATACATAAGACTGGGACTTTGGATGAATGAACCAATCAAAGTCTAAATGCATAGTCGTCCAAGCTAACAACAAGTTGCAAGTGGGAAATGAAATCCTAATGCTCACGAAAGAAGAATGCAGCGAACTCCTACGACAATCCCTATAAATACCTGTTGATTGAGATGGCAATACAGGAGACCAATGATGGAGGATCCGCCTCCCTACAAGCAAATACATCAAAACACCCACCTGAGATTGATGAAAGGTGGATATGGTACTGATGTCAATGGGTCTTCTACAAATACCTTCAGGAGGTCGTAGTGGATACAACGGATCCCTGCAAATAAATGCAACCTACTTGTGGATAACAACAGTGGATGTGTCGTAGGTACAACGAACCACTGTGGGCACAAGTACAAGCATCACCTACGACAATGGTGATCAAAGTGCTGTCAGTGTACCGGGTACAAAGATAACCTGATGTACAAAAAAGGACACCCCCTGGCAGAAGGGAGGAAATATTTGAACAAATTAGAAATAAACTTCATGGTGCTCCAAAGTTTCTTCCTTGCCCCATCCTTAGGAAGAAAACAGCTCTGATGTCTACAAATACCGAAAATAATGGTCCGCTACACCAAAGATCTTAAAAAGAGTTCTCCCCAAATCAGCAGTCATTGACTCCAAAG
>NW_021468541.1:0-622 GCF_001605985.2 Dendrobium catenatum
AATATAGAAACCACTCACTGATTCTTATTAAAAGGGATCCCACTGCATATTCTTTTTCCTCAATTGAGACATCATCATTGTGTGATTGATGGAAGGAATAATGAAATAAAAAAAATGAAGGTAGTCATCACCATCAATTAATTGATAGGCAAAATATCAAAGTTATAAAAAAAGCATGTATGTTGCATATATGTATATGGCCTTTGTTAGAAAGTAATCAACATGTTTGGAAAAGAAGTATCATTTGTCTTTTCCATCCTTCTTTTTCCTCGCTCCTTGCCATTGGTGTCTAGACAAAAGCTTCTTCTCTATTAGACTTTCTCTTAGTCTTAGAGACGAAGATGGAGGCCATTTTTTTTTTGGTTAAAACCCACTGACAGGCCTACGTGTTAATACAAAAAAAGCGGTTACAAAGTCCTTAGAAGGGACCTCCAGCTGTCTAAGGCTCATAAGAGCTACAAAAAAGTCAAAATAAAACCTAAAAGCCGGTGGTCCCTTTTTCTACGATTACAAAACCAATAAGAAAGGACAGAAGGGCTGCGGGCAAACAGCACCCAAAAAAGGAAGATCAAGATGTACACGTTCAACACAATCCTCCTGCAAAAAATGCAAACAAAAACCC
>NW_021468542.1:0-282 GCF_001605985.2 Dendrobium catenatum
GAGCAGTTCTTTGCTCTAACACAGGAGGGATCAATAGAAGATTACCGGGAGCAGTTTGAGCACCTAGCTAGCAGGGTGGAGTGACTCTCAGATACAATATTGGAAGGAAATTTCATGAAAGGGTTGAAGGCGGAGATCCGAGCAGCAGTAAAGATGTTAATGCCCCGTGACATAGGAGAAGCCATGAAGTTGGCCCAACTGGTGGAAAATCAGAAGAATTTGGAGAAGGGAGCCAGGAGTAGCAACACCGGAGGCACGTACAGGATGACGACTACTCATCTC
>NW_021468543.1:0-219 GCF_001605985.2 Dendrobium catenatum
CACCGTGGTGGGCTGTTGGGTGTTTCGGGTGGAGCCTATCCTAGGTCTCCTGATGTGAAACGTATGCATAGAAACAAGAACTGCTTGGAGATTTTAATATAAGATTTTAAAGCTTTGCTAGTTATAGAATTAATGCTTACCCAAGTTAGGTTTTCAGGATTATCAATTCAAAATTAAGTAATGCATGCGGTTATAACTAGATTAACGGGACAATATCAA
>NW_021468544.1:0-363 GCF_001605985.2 Dendrobium catenatum
CTTGACTTCAAGCTAGTAATATGTAATTTCATATGTCTATTTCTTTTTTAATTAAATGTAAAGTATTTTATAAACTTAAATGTATTTTTTATTTTACAAGCAATTGAAATAAATTTATTGTATACTTATTTAATTTGTTTAATTACTAGAAAAGTTTTTTATTTTTAATCTATAATATTATAATATCGTGTACATTGCATGTCTGTATCTTGTATTTTTAGTAATATGCTTGGCTTGCGTCCATTTCATCTCGTGCATGTGTCCTTATGGTTTCTATTGGTGCATCATAGTCTGGTCATTTCTAGCTTATCCCTCATAATCCGTAGTACAAATGTTTTTGAATGCATATGTGTTTGACTTCCT
>NW_021468545.1:0-1090 GCF_001605985.2 Dendrobium catenatum
CCGCTCCATTTTGAATATCACACTGCCAACTTCGGAACAGTTATGTATAAGGGAGCGAAGCATTCAGGTTTTACTAAGGTTTTACTTTCATATATAAATCAAAGGTCTTCCTGTCATCTTCTTTTCTCCTTACTTGATGCATTTATGTTTTTTAGTCTATTTTTGTTTTGATGTATTTTGAACAATATTAGTTGTGTTTTATGTTTTTTTTAAAGCTATCCAATGATGGAGAGCATCCAATGACCATGGTAGGAAGTGCTTGGCATAGCAAGCCTTGGGTTTGCTTGCATTTGGGTCCTTCTTGTCCTTGGGCTGCTTGTTGTTCTCGGTTTGGAGTTGTTTTTTGCTCTCAGGTTGGGCCTTGGCTGCTTGGTGTTGAGCATAAAATTTGGGTTCTACTTGGTGTTAGCTCATTAATGCTTGAGCTGAAGGTTAGCTCATTATTTGGTGGAGTAAATATACTTCCTAGCTCATAAAATCAAAAAGGCATTCTTTTATATTTAGCTCATTATTGTGGAGTGGACTTGTGTCTCTTTCCCTTCTCTTTACCCCTTCGGTTTCCTCTCCTCTGATGTTGTTTCGAAAATGAATTCATTCCCCTTGCTGTGTCGTTTGCTCTCTGTTACCTGGCTGCCCGTTGGGATTTCCTGTTTGCCGGTTCTGTTTCCTGCTGCCCATTGGGTCTTCTCTGTTTGTCAGTTCTGTTTCCTGCTGCCAGTTTGGTCTTGTCTGTTTGCCGGTTCTGTTCCTGGCTGTTGTCCCGTGAATATTAATCAGTTCCTGGAAGGTTTATAGCTGACCCTTGGCCTTTCATTTCCCCAAACCTGATTGGTTTTGGTTGGAGGTGTTGTGGTTGTTTAGCTTCTTTCTTTTGCCTATAAATTAGAGATGTTTTGAGAAGGAAAATGCTGTTGATTATCTTGAGATAAGTTGCTTAAAAACCTGAGGGTTTCTTCTCTTGGAAAAGCTTGAGAGCTTGTTCCATCCCCTTTTCTCCTCTCTATTTCATTTTGGCTTCTAATCTCTTCTTCTCTACGCAAGTTCCACTCCATTTGTATCCTTTTTCTTGAGCTCTTGGAAGTTGTTTGTT
>NW_021468546.1:0-410 GCF_001605985.2 Dendrobium catenatum
TAGAGTCTCCGGTATGACCAAAAATGCCCGAATCATCTAATATATCCTTCGATCTTCAATCTTTCCTAAAGCTGGTGATAGGATCAATATTACCCCACTCCTTTCTGTTCTAACCTTTTTGATTATGGATTGTAAACCTATCGATGAAGCCCAACTTGTCCTAGACCATCTCTATGGGCTTTTAGAAATTCGGCATGCAGAATAGAAGAGAAAAAGGAACATCTCATTAGGACCCTTAGTTACATACATTTTGGAAAAGAAATATAACTTAGTGCATCCTGATGATGAATATGAGGAGCTGGTACACTACAATGATGCCTCTTTTTAGAGCAATTTTTAAGGAGGAAAAAGGAAAAGCACATGCCAGTGCTTTTGAAGAAGAAGAAGAAGAAGGAGAGCAACCATCTGCA
>NW_021468547.1:0-377 GCF_001605985.2 Dendrobium catenatum
TCTACCATGCTCTCTCTCTCTCTCCCACTCTCCCTCTCTCTCTCCCTCTCTCCCAAGCTCTCTCTTCCCTTGCTCACTCGCTCTCCCTTTCCTTGCTCTCTCTCTCTATATCTCTCTATCTTCTCTCACTCTCTATCTCTCGTTCTCTCTATTTCTCCCTCTATCTCTCTCTCTCCCCCTACCTCCCTCCCTCTCTCTCTCTCTCTCTCTCTCTCTTCACATGCCCTCTCACCCTCCCTTTTTTTTCTCTCTCGCTCTTTCTCTCTCTTTTCCTTGCTCTCTTTCTCTCTCTCTATCGCTTACTCTCTCTCTCTATCCCTTGCTCTCTCTTTCTCTCTCCCTCTCCCTCTCTCTCTCCCTCTCCCCCCTTTCCCTCC
>NW_021468548.1:0-251 GCF_001605985.2 Dendrobium catenatum
CTAGGGGAGTTGTTTTCTTCTCTAGAAATTTCCATTCAAAATTAAATCACAATTGAGCAAAGTGCCCAACTGTAAATGCAAAAAATCATAATTAATAAAAATTCACTTAAAATCAAAAAGTTAAATTTTTAGTCAACTCTAATTAAAATTTTAACTTGAACTTCAAAATTTCATAATTAAATATAAAAAACCCAATTCTATCAAACTCAAAGCCTTATTACTCATTTTTAGGTCTCGTATTTGAGAAAAAT
>NW_021468549.1:0-503 GCF_001605985.2 Dendrobium catenatum
TCTTAAATATTTTGTACTGATCGTACGGGACGAACATTGTTCGTATGGGAAGATTAGGTCAGTTATCTCCTCATAAGAATAATGGAATTAATAGAAACTGAAGAAAAATATTTTTTCTAAGTTCTGATCATCAAGGATGAAATATTTTCATCCCAGGATGGAGGGAACCGACTATGGCAATTTCTGGCAATGTTCTGAAGTTTTCAGAACCGACCTTTGATATAACTGTTCATACCGGACAAAATATTTCATCCTGCGATGAACCTATTTCATCCCAGGATGAAATTGGTTCATACTGATGCATAAATGGTTTGTACAGGAGAGTTTTTACACAGTTCGTTTTACTAACTCAGGTTCGTACGAGACGATCCAGTGCACAGAAAAACATGATTTTAGCTGTTTTTTTTAACGATTTTTCTTCTCCTTTCTATATAAGGACTCCTATAAACTATTACAAGTACCTTAGGAGTTGTTTTCTCTTGAGAGGGATCATTAAGTGTGAG
>NW_021468550.1:0-318 GCF_001605985.2 Dendrobium catenatum
GCATACCTTATGTCAATCACCATTTAGATTAAATTTTTAAATGAATTTCATACGATTATTTACATTTCTCGTCTATTTCTTCTTCACTTTTTGTTGTTATCAAAAAGGGGAAGAAATTATTGTGTTTGTATATTTTTGGTTGTGTGGTCTTGTCCTGTAGTTTGTTATTAAAATTTAAAAAAAAAAAACAAAAAAATTGTAATTTATGGTTCAAAATGCCTCCTTATTTTCATATATACATCAATTCAGGGGGAGTTTAGGAGATTGGTTTAATTTGAAAACATACAAACAATAATCGTTTTGCCATCATCAAAAAGG
>NW_021468551.1:0-545 GCF_001605985.2 Dendrobium catenatum
AGGTGGAGCATTACTTTGCTGTCAACGGGTTGACAGATGATTTTTTCGTCTGGAGGGGAAGGCGTTGGCCTGGTATCAGTGGAGAGACATGAGAGAGAAATTTAGGAATTGGAGAGGGTTCAAGGATTGTTTATTAGAGCATTTCGAGCCGAATGGGGAGGAGACTTCTATGAGCAGTTCTTTGCTCTGACTCAGGAGGTGACCGTGGCTGACTATCGGGACAGATTCTAGTATTTGGCTAGTCGTTTGGATCACATCTCAGAATCAGCCCTAGAGGGGAATTTCATAAAGGGGCTTAAACCGGAGATACGAATAGCTGTCATAGTGTTGGAGCTAAGGAATTTAGGCAAGGCTATGGAGCTTGCACAATTGGTGGAAGATCAGAAGAGATCAAAAAGAGGAGCTCGAGGCAACTACTCAGGGGGATCGTACAAGATGACTACTGCGGTATTACCCTCCAAAGGGGTAGTGCCATGTGGTCAGAAGGAAGCACCCTAGGAAAAGACTAGAGGAGGAAATGTGGGACAGTTCAAAAGGCTGACCGA
>NW_021468552.1:0-436 GCF_001605985.2 Dendrobium catenatum
CATCAAATCCTTGAGATATGAATCTATAGAATATAATCAATAATGCACTAAGTCCTCTATTAACTAAGGTGCATTCAGATTTATCCCCTAAGACAAATATCCACCCCAGTTCTACAAGGTCCCCGTGGACAAAATAACCCATGGTTGCCGATAAGGATCATTCTATCAGGTTGGATTGACTACCTTCTCTAACTAAGTAGACTAGGGACCACGATGGCCCTGGACGATGGAACCATGGGATCTTGATCGGATCCATCATCCTTCTATAGGGTACATCATATTACATGCTATTGTTTCCGTTTCCTCCCTTTTCCTTGTCATCGTTCCTTAAAGAGAAGGAAGCAATGGAAAAAAATTAGGTGAGGTCATACTTCCTTTCAATGTCAATGTTAGGAGGGAGAGGAGCGGCTTTAGTATCAGCACAGTTCACGATTTC
>NW_021468553.1:0-241 GCF_001605985.2 Dendrobium catenatum
TGTGATAGGAAACACTTGGATCCCCAAGTGTTTCTCATCGAAACTGAGTAGATCCAATGAAATACTACTGTCCACAGCAGACAAACAGCAAAAACACCAAGAAACACTGAGAGAAAACGTAGGGAAATTTGTAGACAAACGATGCAAACACTTTTATTTTAATAGAGGATTAAAAGAACTTGCAAGACACAACTTTCCTTCAATTCGAGAGGAAGGAAAAACTCTCCAACGATCTCCGGCA
>NW_021468554.1:0-277 GCF_001605985.2 Dendrobium catenatum
CTCCCAATGCCATTCATATAATAGAATGTGCTTATAGTACGAAAACTTGTCTTATAGGCACCAAGAACATATATATTAAGGCACTTTTATTTAAGTGCCTTAAGAAGTAATTATTAGGGCATAAAATTTTTTTTGCGCCAATTAACATAGGATTTAGCACGCTGGAATGACATCGTGCGATAAGTTATGGTGTCCACCTCTTCTTGTTCTTTCATCGCTCTTTCTCTTATTCAATTGTTCGTGCCTCTTTCCTAATCCCTAAGCCCTATGGGTGTTC
>NW_021468555.1:0-215 GCF_001605985.2 Dendrobium catenatum
AATGGATCAACATTTAAATCATCTGAAACAAGTCTGTAAGGTTTTGAGGAAAGAACAATTGTATGCCAATACAAAGAAGTGTATGTTCCTCACATATCGTGTCACTTTTCTCGGATTCATCATTTACTCTCAAGGAATATCAGCTGACCCCGATAAAGTTCGAGCGATTAACGAGTGCCCTGAATCGAAAAATATCAGAGATGTTTGAAGCTTTC
>NW_021468556.1:0-736 GCF_001605985.2 Dendrobium catenatum
TTTAATTTGGCTCAAATCATTCATTAACATTATTTCAATTTTAACTAGGAGGTATCATATACATCTTGTGATGCTCCTAGTTCTAAATAATTGATCAATTTAGCTTACTTAAATTTTCAAGCATATAGGTTAAAATTAACCTAAATGATTGAAAATTTCTCTATACCCTTTGCAAGTAGAATTAGGAAACATGATTGCTATGGCTTGGACATGTGCACAAGGGTTAGAGATAAAGATTGCAAAACCATTAAAACACTAGTGGAAATTAAGGATAATAATTAAGGCTGTGTCTAGTAAACTTAAAAAACTCATAGGAATTCATAAACATGTCAATAGGGACGAAATTTCAAACACTTAAACTTAAGCCTCATTTGAGGGAGCATATTTTTGTCTTTTCTATTTCAAAATGGTAAAGGTGTTTTTGAGTTGCTGTTTGTTTGTAAAATTATTTTTCACGGAATTGTATTTTTGTACTATTTTCATAAGCTTTTAATATTGTCTTCTTCGTTACAAAACTCCATTCTCTCAATCAAAATTTTGAAAACTACCTTTTAGAAAAAGCACTAGGTAACCAAAAGAAGCCTTAGTGACATCATATACCTCAGGAATTAAATTCACCCACATTTGACATTAATTGGTGCTAAAACAAAATTAATAATTAATTTACTCTTAATTAAGGTTTAATTCTTCTAAAATTAATAGTATATCAAATAAAAATCACAAAAAATATCGAACT
>NW_021468557.1:0-541 GCF_001605985.2 Dendrobium catenatum
TATCCAACATTTAAGGACTAAGCACATTGACATAAGGTATCACTTTATTAGAGACCATGTGACTAAGGGAGACATTGAGTTACACCATGTGGCAACTGAGAATCAACTGGTTGACATATTTACTAAACCATTGGCCTTCAACACTTTCAGCATTTAAGGACCAGATTGGGGGTGATTGACATAATGCATGAACTTGATCTCTACTGATTTTTTATTTGTTATCTGCTGATTACATTTCTTTATCTTTTGGTTGTTTATTTTTTGTAATTGTTTTCTTTGCTTTTGGCACGTTATCTTTCGTACGCCTTAAATTGTTTTTCGAAGTCATTGCTGAATTGATATCTTATGCCTTATTTTTATCTTTTTGAAAATTTGTAGTCAATATTTTACATCTCTTAGTCTGCTAAAGGGTAAAAACACTGTTGATTGTGTCTCTTTCTCTAACCTATTTTGGTGGTGAAATTTTCTTTTTAAACAAAAGTCTATCTCAAATTAACAACTGGATTTGTAATTGAGATCTTTTCTACCTTGCTATAGTAAT
>NW_021468558.1:0-399 GCF_001605985.2 Dendrobium catenatum
TTGTTTCCGCCGAATCGTCCCGCAGAGCAGTGCTTCTACCAAATCCGCCCCCTCCTTCGTCTGTTCCGATAAAAAATCTTACCAGCTGACTCTGATTTGTAACATCCGTCTGTTCTGCACAGCTCTGTTGTTTTGCACGGCTATTTCTTACAATAATTTAGAAGTTAACATGTATGCTCGGTACCGTTAGGTACATGCTCGGTACCGCTATGTATATGCTGGATACCGCTCGGTACCGCTAGTTACTTGCTCTGTACCGCTCGGTACAACTAGGTACCAGCTCGGTACACGCTCGGTACACACTCGGTATTGCTAAGTACATGCATGATATCGCTCGGTACCGCTATGTAAATGCTCGGTACCGCTCAGTACATGCTCGGTACCACTAGTTACATGCTT
>NW_021468559.1:0-355 GCF_001605985.2 Dendrobium catenatum
TCACTTAGGCTTAACAACCTAATTACTAGACTCAACAGCTATATGTTTAGAGTCCAACATCCCAACATTAAAGGAACCCAAAAGTTTCAAAGCATGAAAAAATTTTTGAATGACATCCAAGTTCGGCCTCCATAACATAAACTTTCCAACAAGAGTAAATAAAAATAGGGCTGTAAGCTGATGAATAACAACATCATCGAATATTAAAGCGGGACAACCTTTATAGGATGAGTGCACAAATTCAACTTTCGAAGCCGAAGAAGACGTACCTCCGGAAAGAACATCCTTAAAAGATCTGGTTTTACCAGGAAGAACAGAAGGAATCGCCGGGGTAGACGAAGTCGGAGACGTCATC
>NW_021468560.1:0-314 GCF_001605985.2 Dendrobium catenatum
TAAGGGAAGAATCTTTGGGAATGCAGATGTCTTTAAATTTTTAATCTTAAATATACTTATAGGATGTTATTATTATCTTTTTAGATAATGTAATACCCTATTTGTTATATTCAATTTTAGAAATGATGAATTTTATAAAACTCATTCTTTTTTTGGATGTCTTGAAGAATATTATATTCTTCTTTTAAAATGATATAATATACTTCTTGCTATATCTAAATAAAAGAATGGATAAATTTTTCAAAAAAGCCTATTTCTATTTTTAAACACATTCTTAAGAATTCCATGTTTATTTTTCAAAATAATATGTTATT
>NW_021468561.1:0-300 GCF_001605985.2 Dendrobium catenatum
TTTAACTAATACTTAAAGGCGATACTACGTACAATTACAGAGCATAAGTGTATTAGTTTATTTTTACGTTGTTTGAGAAACTCTTAAAGGATTGGTAATACAATTTAAAAGTATCACATAAATTTTAAATTATTGGCTGTGTAAGGAAATGAGTTAAGAATCATTTATTTTAAATTTAACTAAAATTAAATCCACACCTATGGACATATCTACATAAAAAAATGCATCGTCGACTTTATGTTTATGTTAAGAATTTTAAATTTAAATAGTATGAAAGTTGTTCCAAACGAAATCTTAAAT
>NW_021468562.1:0-250 GCF_001605985.2 Dendrobium catenatum
TTGGTTGCTTATAATTTCAGTTTTTTAAAATTTTAACGTATTTGACATAAGATTTATATGTTGATAATATTCACTGAATTTTCATATATGTGTAGGGGTATCAATTTCGGGTCACGGGTCGGAATTGGGTCGAACCCAGAACTAACCCGGGTTCAAACGGGTCGACCCTAACCCGACCCGGGCAGACAAACGGGTCGGAAAACCGAACCCGGACCCGAACCGACCCGGTTTGGGTTGCCGGCGCCAGAAC
>NW_021468563.1:0-327 GCF_001605985.2 Dendrobium catenatum
GTCGATGGCGAAAAATCATCGGTCCAGAGCTTTGTGCATAGCGGACTTGTTGATGACGGAATCCACTTAGTTCAGCCTTGAGCTTTGTGTGAACTTTGGGATATTTTCTTCGGTCCTTTGCTTCGTGCTTTGGCGGACTTGTTGAAGAAAAATTCCTTCGATCCTCGCTTTGTGCTTTACGGATTTGTTGAAAGATTTGTAGGTTTTGGATTCAATTGATAGTACCGAACGTAGGTAGTATCTTGATCCTTAACCACTTGAGAAGACTTTAATCTGAATCAGTTGAGTTCGTCAGATCGGGAGAGCTAAAATTTGATAGCTCTTTGT
>NW_021468564.1:0-231 GCF_001605985.2 Dendrobium catenatum
CAACCAGGCTATACGTGTTTCCCAGTATCGATAATCAATCAATAAGCAATTCAATAATCAATATTAATACAATCTATAACAATCATATCAATAATCAATAGCATATCAATCTAATCTATCAATTCCAAGCAAATCCGAAAATCTACGAAAATCGAGCAGCATAACAGCAGTCGGTCGAATTTGCACAAAAATCTTGCAAAAAGACACAAATTCCAAATCTTTCCAAATTAC
>NW_021468565.1:0-268 GCF_001605985.2 Dendrobium catenatum
AGACTGGATAGAGCCACTATAAATTTTGGTGTATTTATTTTTATTATTTTCCACACTTATTTTTTATTTGATTTACTGTGTGATTGAAAAACTCTGATTTTTTTTTTATTTGTGAAATTAATTCGCTTGCGCATTGGGGATTAAGGTTTCTGCTTTTAGATATTAAAATGGCTATAAAAGATTTTCTTTATGCTAAAGAAATTTTTAAATAACCAATTAACGCTTCTCTAACTTTGATTTAAGGTACTAAGGTCACTAAAATCAATCG
>NW_021468566.1:0-579 GCF_001605985.2 Dendrobium catenatum
TTTCTCAACCTCCTCTCTCTCATTCCATCCTCTCTCATATTTCTCTCTCTAAAACAGAGAGAACAAAAAGCAAAAAAGAAAAATAATGAGAAAAAGAAAGAACAACAACAACAATGTCTTAATCCCACTACGTGAGGTTAGCTACATTAATCCTTCTTTCTCAATTGTCTTCTTAAGAGCCAAATTCTCATTTAAATCTAATAAAGAAATGTTATTTCTAATATTTTTTAACCAAATCTTTTTAGGTCTATCTCTACCTTTATTAACATAAGCCAAATCTAATACATCTACTTTCCTAACTGGGTCATTGGAAGGCTGCCGTTTTATGTGACCAAACTATCTAAGGCGACTCTCTCTAATCATACCTTCCACTGGAGTTACTCCAACCTTTCACATATATGCTCATTTTATATCTTGTCTCTAAGAGTAAAGACACTCATCCACCTGAGCACCTCATCTCTGCAACGCTTAACTTAATATTATGATTCTCTTCTAATGGCCAACATTATGCATCATAAAGCATTGCAGGTCTTCATGAGAAAAAGAAAGAAAGAAAAGAAAAAGAAAAGGGGAGAACGA
>NW_021468567.1:0-215 GCF_001605985.2 Dendrobium catenatum
GTAGCGAAAATAAAAGATATAAAGATTTATAGTGGTTAAGTCAAACACGACCTACATCCACTCCCTAAAGCATCCCACTTCAGGTATTGCACTATTACCAAAGTGACTCTCCTTTTGTGCCCAAACAAAGGCGGAGAAGCCTTTACAAAATTCTCTTCCACCAATACCCAATACGGTTGAGAACAATCATCCTTTCACACCCTCCAAGTGTAGGT
>NW_021468568.1:0-214 GCF_001605985.2 Dendrobium catenatum
CAAAATCAATTCAATCCAATTTTAATTCAACTCCAAGCGAACTCAAATCAAGCCCACTTTATGATTCGTCAATGTCAATTGACTCAATTTAATATAATCTAATTCGATTTTGATCATATTGATATATCATTGGGCTTAAAATAACTCACCAATCAAATCAAAATAAAATCAAATTACCTCAAATTGAATTCGATTTCAATAGCTCCGATTAACC
>NW_021468569.1:0-296 GCF_001605985.2 Dendrobium catenatum
TCCTCAAAATAGGACTTCATCGAGTGGAATTTTCAATGGTTTTTCCGCCGCAAACTTTTATGGCAACTGATCCGCCGGAAATTAATCGTCGGTTTTAAGTAACATGGCGGAAATTCCACCGGCCATTCCGTCGGAAACATTCTTGCGGAAAACCCGACAGTAAATTTTGTCGGTAAGAACTTATCGTCGACTAAAGCGACGAATTAGCAGCCGGTCGGCGGCTGAAAAAATCGTCAGATTATTTCCGGCAAAAAAACCGTCGGTTTGTCCGCCTAGATTTCCAGCGGATATATGTC
>NW_021468570.1:0-564 GCF_001605985.2 Dendrobium catenatum
AAATTATTTCTATACAAAGTGATCATGGAGGAGAATTAGAAAATGATAAATTTGAGAAATTTTGTAAGGAGAAAAGAATTGATCACAACTTTTCTACACCTAGAGCCCCTCAGCAGAATGGGGTAGTCGAAAGGAAAAATAGAATATTAATAGAATTCGCCCGAGCAATGTTGGCAGAATACTCACTTCATAAATATTTTTGGGCTGAGGCGGTTAGCAGTGTATGTTATGTTCTGAATAGGATAAATGTGATATCTAAATTAAATAAAATACCCCATGAGTTGCTAAAAGGTAAAACACCTAATTTATCTCATTTACATATTTTTGGGTGCAAGATGTTCATTCATAATAATGAAAAATCTGCCTTAGAAAAAATTTATCCAAAATCAAATGAAGGAATTTTTGTTGAATACTCAAGTGTTGGAAAATCTTACAGAGTATTCAATAGAAAAACTTTGGTAATTGAGGAGACCACACATATTTTATTTGATGAATCTGTAATTTTAGAAGAGCCAAATGTTATAGATGATGAGATTGAGATTAACTCCCAAAAGATTGATAAAA
>NW_021468571.1:0-300 GCF_001605985.2 Dendrobium catenatum
TTTTTCTAAAGAAAAAGGGATTGAACATAATTTTTCTATACCTAGAACCCCTCAATAAAATGGAATAGTCGAAAGGAAAAACAGAACATTAATAGAAGCCGCCCGAGCAATTTTGACAGAATACTCACTTTCTAGATATTTTTGGGCTGAGGCGGTTAGCACTGCATGTTATGTTTTGAATAGGGTGAATGTGAGATTGAATTTAAATAAAACACCCTATGAGTTCCTAAAAGGTAGAACACCTAATTTGTCTCATTTGCATGTTTTTGGTTGCAAGGTGTTCATTCATAATAATGAAAA
>NW_021468572.1:0-212 GCF_001605985.2 Dendrobium catenatum
ACTTCAAATCAAATTCAGCATGAGATACTATGAGAATATGAAGCTTGTACTTTTTATTTGAATTAAATTTGAGAGGGAGTGATTGTAATTGAGTGAATAAATTCACACACACTAATGGAGATCTTAAAAAAGTTTTTGTACTGATCGTACGGGACGAACATTGTTCGTATTGGATGATCAGATCAGTTATCTCCTTGTAAGAGCAATGGAAC
>NW_021468573.1:0-245 GCF_001605985.2 Dendrobium catenatum
TATAAATGTTACATTGAAATGTTTCAAATTTTCCGTCCGATATCGTTCCCGCCTCAATCACACGAGCTTACCGTGTCAGGTCGTGACAAGAGTGGTATCAGAGAAAGTTTAAGATGTCAATTAATATAAAGAGCATTAGAATGATACTATAAGTCATAGAATATATATGATGCATATTTCTTGAAGTTATTGAATTGTTGTATTGTTTAATTGTCTTAGGGCCATGGATCCTGATCGTGATGCCA
>NW_021468574.1:0-215 GCF_001605985.2 Dendrobium catenatum
CCCTTTGTGTAAGGGAATTCCTTAGTGCTCAAACTATTGATCCCTCATTGACATCTAAACCTGTTCTGTCTAATTGGGAGGATCAAAGTATAACTTTTAATGCTAAGTTTTTAACTAATTCATCTTCTTCTATTAACCCTTCTATTTCACATCAAACTTTATCCCAAATAGTTGTTTTTTATTTTAATTATGCTAATACTAATTCTATTCAAGCT
>NW_021468575.1:0-434 GCF_001605985.2 Dendrobium catenatum
GACCCGTCTAACAAACTTAGAAAATTTCTAGGGGCTATGATAGATCAGTGATTGACATGAAAACTTTAATATTTAAACTTAGTGACATCATAAATCTCCTAGAATTTTTTAGAAATTTTTAGGAGCTTCTAGACACCTTAATTAATAAACCCTAATTTACCTATTAAATAGGGCTCTGTAGCCTTCTAAAATTTCTAATAAATAGATTTTAACTTAGAAAAATACCATAATATCTCAAATTTCTTAGAATCTAATCCTTAACCCTAGATAAATAAGGATCCTCAGTTTGACCTTAGGTCGGCCCTTAGTCTAGTATTGATTAGAAATTATCTTTTTTTCCCTAATAAATTATTAAAAATTAATAAAAATCCAAAATTTTTCTCAAGCACTTAAGAACACCTTCTCAGGTCATTCCTCACCTTTGGGGGTGATTC
>NW_021468576.1:0-261 GCF_001605985.2 Dendrobium catenatum
AATGGATCCAAGGTCGGGAAATAGGTTCAATTAATTTTGAAAGTCATTTTGAGCCTATTGGATGTGGCTTCAAAGTCTGGAGAATTGGATTTGGTCAAATGGGTCTATTGGGTCCATTAAGGGCTTTTAGGTCAATTTTGTTTAATCTGGTCAAATAGGTTGATCCAGGGTTTGGAATCAGGCTCAGGAAGTTTAAAATGACATTTGAAAGCTTATGGAAGTGATTTCATGGCTCAAGGAGACCATTTGGGTCAAAACACT
>NW_021468577.1:0-600 GCF_001605985.2 Dendrobium catenatum
CATAATAATGTGTTTGACTTCAAAATTAAAAATACAAAAGTGTATATTCAAATTTTCTCAAAAAGACTGTTATAATTTATTTTCCCATTTCCCCAAAAATGAAGCAAACAAATACTAATTTCTTTTTGCAATACAAATCTATGAGAATTAAATTATCCTTAAGATTTGTTTCCTTAAGCAGGATGATGAAGTCATTGAAGCACTCAAAAGGGATATTGTATTTGATTTTAATACTAAGCTTCCTAATAGTAACTGATAACTAAGAATGAGTAGTGCAACCATACCAAATTGATTTTTTAGTAGCACGTAGTAAATCATAAAATTTTTATGTTTCTATGTTAGGTGACTCTTCTATGCCGTCTTCTTAAATTTGAACTTGCTACATTAAAAATAAGTTCTTTATATGTTTTATTAATTTGATCTTCCTCTATTATTTATGAAGCTCTGGAAGGACCTCAATGAGTGTCTGCATGTGACTCATACTCTCCATGTGAGGTCCAAAACTAATATCATGAGACAAATCTCCTACAATATAAATTAAGCTTAACCTCATCAGGTTTAGAATATGCTTGATTTTTGTGCTTCGAACATGAATATCTG
>NW_021468578.1:0-1161 GCF_001605985.2 Dendrobium catenatum
GATCAAGGACACAAGGACATGTGAGGTGGAAAGGGTCAATGGTCCCCACTTGGACACATGGAGCCTTCAGGGCTGTTTGATCAAAATCAAAGGGTTAAGAATATATGTTGGAATGTTCTAGAGCATGTTTAGATGGCTGGAATGATTAAAAGTTGAGTGGATTAGCTTAAGGGACTAATTTGGCCTCTTAAAGAGCTCATTTGACCAACCATTGATTGTTTGACCAGTCAATGTGTCCAGGGGTGCTGAGGTGGCAGGCAAGGTGGCACCACTCATTGGATGGAATAAAGGTTAAACCAAGCAATTGGAGGTTGAGGTCATTTAAGGGGTTTTGAATCGGTTTGACCAAGTCAAAATGACTTGGTTTGGTTAAATGGGCCAAGGTTCGACTCAAAGTGATTTTAAAAATATTCCATGCATCAAATGGAATGGGTTTGAAGTGGTTGGATGTTATTTCAAGATTCAAATAGGTCATTTGGATCAAATGAACCTATATGGGCCCTTAACGGGCCTTGAGTCAATCTTGGTTGACTTGGTCAACCAGGTGGGTCCAGTGTTTGAATATGGGTTCAACAGATTTAAAATGACATTTAGAGTCCACTGGGTATGGTCCCAAGTCCTAGGGAAGTCATTTGGTTCAAAACACATGTTTGGACCCTTAAAGGGCCTTTTGGGTCAAACCTGTTGACTCGATCAACCAGGTTGACCGAAGGGTTGGGAATGGGTCCAACAGATTTGAAATGACATTTAAAACTTGCTGGAGGTGGTTGCATTCAATTTAGAGTTCGTTTGGTTGAAAATCACCATTTGAACCCCATAGGGGTATTTTGGTCATTTTGACTCCTGGTCAACTTGGGGTCAAAGTGGCTTAACCAAAATACAGTTTAATGTTCAATAGGTATAGATTAATGGTCTGGAAGTGACTAGAGGCTTTGGTGAAGGCTCTAAGGTCAGAATCTTCAAGGTGACAGGTCCAGTGGCATAGGCTGTAAATATTTGAAGGTTTTACAGCCTATGGATTTTGCTTAAGTTTTTGGGGTTAGAGACCTCAGAATGGGCTCAAATTTAGAGGGTTTCCTCCAGAGACATGTCCCATCAGTATGCAACTGAAAGACTCTGAATCAGAGGTCATTTAACTAGGTTTCAAAGTGTTTGAAATTT
>NW_021468579.1:0-305 GCF_001605985.2 Dendrobium catenatum
CCCACCTTCTGTGAGCCCTAGAAACCATTTGGGTCATTTAGGACTGTAGAGTAGGCCACCTATTGTGCCATTGGGCATCGTTATTTTCCCACACGAAGTGGGCATCGCTAGGATGATTTTCTATTGTGTATGATACAGATACTTTGCGTGGAGGGTATCTGGTGTGTTTATTTATTTTTTCTGTACTCTAGATGTCATGCATGCATTTGCCATTACACACTTTATTTCATATTGCATTTCACTCACATGCATACATTACATCAGTAGACATAGGAATATTTTGTGTCTGTTCCATGCATCATACG
>NW_021468580.1:0-333 GCF_001605985.2 Dendrobium catenatum
GGTAATCGCCCTCCTTGCGTGCGTCCGACCCCATCCAGGTCATTCTCAGCGCTCTTCTTCGCTTGCGTTTGTCCCTCTGTCCCGAGAAGAGGAAGCAGAGCCGACTGGCTCTGCGTGTTCGTCCAGCCCGAGCGCAGAGAGGCCGGCCGACTCTCCTAGCCCCGACTCCTCTCAAGTCCGGATTTCTGCGACGACGACTTCTCCTCCCTCCTCCTTCGACTCCGGCAACTTTGAGGAGACAAAAAGCTGTTGGAGATTTCCAAACAGCAAAGGAAGGTTTCTAGCTCCTTCCTCTACCAACTCCGGCGACCTCTTGACGACGAAATCAGCTTC
>NW_021468581.1:0-476 GCF_001605985.2 Dendrobium catenatum
TTTTTATTTAAAACATGTTCATTAATGAAATTTTACTTTCAAAACTAATAGTGTATTGATTTTTATGCATGATTTAAAAATAGATTATATGTGTAGAGAAGCTATGCCATATTTTATTTTTTTCTATGCTTAATTTAACTATGTAGTTAGCAGTGATGTATGTTCTATTGAGAGTGTTGATAGAGAGACCATATATAATTATATCTAATTTTTAGTAGTGTTGCGTCCTGGGATATTCGTGGCGGTAGAGAAATATAAAATTAATATCCTAGCTTTGTACAAATATCCAACACACAAGCAGATAAAAGAAAGGGTGTAGCGTTCATAACATACACCAGAGCTTTTATCTGGAAACCCCTGAAAAGGGGAAAAAATCATGAGGCCTAGCCAGTTTGAATGAATCCATTAGTGTTTGTAGTCAATTACAAATGAGGCACTTTCTTAAGAGGAAGGTCTTGGCTCGATGTAGCAAATAT
>NW_021468582.1:0-240 GCF_001605985.2 Dendrobium catenatum
CTATGTTCTATTGCTTTATTTGATTTTCTAACTACCTACAGTTTCGTCCATCCAAATCATGCAATTTTTATTTGCTAAGAGAAATGATTTGGTGATAATTTTTTACTTTACTTGATTGTTTTTTAATTTGAAAAGCATGGGGAAAAATTCCAATTCCCATTATAAAGGTGGTTAGATTTGGTTTCGCATATCATTGTATATTTGGTGGCTCACTTAGCTTGAAAGGTTTGCATGCAAAAC
>NW_021468583.1:0-231 GCF_001605985.2 Dendrobium catenatum
TTTTATTCATCTTCTAGTGAAATACAAGCTTTTCTTTAAGTTTTCTCTCAGATTTCCTTGTGGTGTTTGTGTTTTTCTGCTGTAAACAGCAGATTTATGCTGTTTTCCTGCTGTGGACAGCAGTTTTGCTGTTGAATGTTCGCCGATTTTGGTTAGGTTACTTGCGAACGCAAGTGTTTCCTATCAAAAGATTTGTGGTTGGACAAGATATTGGATGATCTGTGGTTGTAT
>NW_021468584.1:0-258 GCF_001605985.2 Dendrobium catenatum
ACTCAAATGAAATCATGCTCTGATGACATCAACCATGCATCAGCTCTTGTGTTTTGTGTCTAAGTGTCAGTAAAGCAGAATTCATTAATGCATTCTTACATATGATTCTCTATATACACTATTTTGTTGATTGAATGTGGAAGGTCATTCTAGAAAAAAAATCAGGTTCAATGATTTTAATCTTAAGCATAAATAAGCGAAGCTAATGTGATCATCTATGCAATTATCATTTTCTGAATACTTTTTTTTATATGTGAG
>NW_021468585.1:0-204 GCF_001605985.2 Dendrobium catenatum
TTTCAATCCTTTGGATTGTTTTTAGACTTCTCTTGGTGTCTCCCCCCTACATGTTGCTTGGAGGTTACTGTTGATGGAGCTCTTCTTAGATCCAAGGCTGCGTTTTTTTGTGCCCTTAAGGCTATTGAGGATACCTTTAGTTGGGATATAGGAGATAGTAGTAGCAGTTTTATTCCTAAGGAATCTTTAACTATTCTTGAGGAA
>NW_021468586.1:0-277 GCF_001605985.2 Dendrobium catenatum
TTACATGAGATCAAGATGTCTTCTCTTCCATATTGAGAAGATTCCCGTGGTTACTTGATAGTATAACAATCAAGCTATAAGTCTCATAATTTTGCATCATTTCACATCACTTCAGCCATTTCTACAACATTGAGGGGGCTCCTAAAGTTTCTGTTACTCCTTTGATGTCTTCTCTAGCATAATGAGTAGACATATGGGCTTTCTTGGTTGCCAAGTCTCATTTTGACATCTCCTCTACCTCATTGAAGAGACATCCGAGCTTGTTCAATCACACAAA
>NW_021468587.1:0-253 GCF_001605985.2 Dendrobium catenatum
AAGCAACAGTAATGAGACCACCCGGGAGAAGCCAGTTGGAGAGAGTGAGGAAAATTTCAAGAGGCTGACAGAGAAGGAGGTGCAAGATAAGAGGACAAAGGGGTTGTGCTTCAGATGTGATGAGAAGTACATGCCAGGGCATAGGTGCAAGGACCGAACTCTTCAGGTTATCCTTGTCTGTGAAGACGAGTAAAACGAGGAGGGAGGTGGGAGCATATCTGGAGAGGAGGAGGAGAAGTTGCACCTGGATGTG
>NW_021468588.1:0-251 GCF_001605985.2 Dendrobium catenatum
AATTTTCAATCACCTAGTTCATTTTCAAAGCAGTGTTCTGGCCGATCATCTGAGATTTGAACTGATCGTACAGGACGATATTATTATCATCCTGGATGATAAAGTCGGCAACTTGCATTTATTGAGCTCCTTTAATGCTCTTCTATTTAAGAGATATTGTTCAATGTTTTTTAACATCCTTAGCTACTGTCTTGACCTGAGAAAACCTAAAGGAGAGAGAAAGAGAGAGAGAGAGGGAAAGAGAGAGAGAG
>NW_021468589.1:0-529 GCF_001605985.2 Dendrobium catenatum
AAATATTAAGAGGGTTGATACTATTGTTTGTTCTGGGGATCAGACAAGTCAGGTTTGTAGTGATAATATTTTTCTTAATGACAATTTCAGTTGCTAGACAAGGTGGAGGAGGTTGCAGAGGTGAGCCAGTTGGCGGGCGGGTTCACCGTGGAGGACTATCATGAGGAGGGGAAATCTATGACAAGGGGGAAGATATATCCAAAGCCTTTGAGAAACAGGTGGAGAATGTTTCAGTTAATACAAAATTCAAGCTGCAGAAAGAATTGAGGTCGTCGGGTAATGGCAATTTGATATTAAAGAACAGGAAAATTGAATTGTTAAAGAAGAAAAGTGGTGGGATTATTCCCACAGTTACTTCAAAATGATTTATATTATTTTTTGGAATTGTCGAGGGGCTAGAAAGAAAGAGGCCTCTCGATATTTGAAGGAGATTGTGAATGAGCATGACTCTTTTTATATTGGCCTTGTAGAGACCAAGATTTCTTCTATTGTTGCTATGGATGTCAAAATGTTTATAGGAAATAAGTGC
>NW_021468590.1:0-457 GCF_001605985.2 Dendrobium catenatum
TCCATATTTCTTCTGACATTATTTGCTTTCGATGTAGAAAGCCTGGACATATGAAAAAAAAGTGCCCTAATTCAATAATTCTTCCTACAAAAGAAAAGGGCCAGGCAAAGCAAATTACAAACTGGAAAAATAATGAAAAAACAAAAAATTTCATGGGCAGATCTGGTCTCAGAAGCATCAGACCAAGAAAGTGATAATGGTTAAATAAGCCCTTTCATACTTTTTCTTTTCTTGTTTTTCTTTTGCTTTCTTTTTCTTTGTTTTATTTTGTCTCGTTTTTTCTTTTTCTCTCCTCTTTCATTTATCAAACACACACAATCACGTTTCTAAAAGTGAAAAATTTTACTTCCTATTTTTAGAAATCTTTGGTAAAGTTGAGTTTGACTTCTCTAAAACTAGTTAAAGGAAGAAAACTCATAATTTTTTTCCCCAATCTCTATTTCCTAAAAGAGGTTAT
>NW_021468591.1:0-696 GCF_001605985.2 Dendrobium catenatum
CCAGGATTTGGTAGACGTGGGGATATGCTTGCTGAAAAGGACCGCATATTTCGTCCGATTAACTCTTTATCCTGTCCACAAGCAGTAATCAGTCAAGATGGACATAATGGTCCTAACATTTGCAGAGGAAGCACTGCAAAACAAAGAATATCATCAGCATAAAGGAGGTGTGAGACAAGAGGTCCCCCCCAGCTGATAGGAACCCCCATCTCCCTGAAGTTCTGTTTGAAATGAGCCGACAACAACTCAGAGCATAGAATAAACAGGTAGGGTGAAAGCGGACACCCCTGACGGAAGCCACACTCGGCAGAAATCCAACTCGAGAGTTTTTCGTTGACAAGAATTAACAACTTGGGGCACTGAACACAGCTAAGAACCCACGAGCAGAATTTAGTGGGAACCCCAAATCGACTCAGGACGATCTCCAAAGTCATCCAGCTCATTTTATCATACGCTTGCTCCATGTCCACCTTCAAGGCAAAAAAATCCCTAGCAGCCTTGGACACCTTGAACTTATGAATCAATTCCTGGCCAAGCAAACAGTGCGTAGAATTAGAGCGCCCCGGAATAAAGGCATCTTGTTCCTCAAAAACAATGAGCGGCAAAACACCTTTCAATCTGTTGAGAGAGAGAGTTAGTAAGAGAGATACATACAGAGAGCAAGAGAGATAGAGAGGGAGAGAGAGAGAGAGAGAG
>NW_021468592.1:0-208 GCF_001605985.2 Dendrobium catenatum
AGAACAAAGAAGGAAGTCCTAGATACAAGCTAAAATGATAACATCTCATCCTTGATTAAATTAATCAAGGGGTTCAGAATATTACCAAAAGAAAAGCTATCAAAAATAAAACTAGCATCAATAGCTAGCTTAGCACAAAAATCTGCTACTTTATTATATTCTCTATTAACCTGGTGAAAAATGACCTTATTGAAGTCACTTAAGAAGT
>NW_021468593.1:0-414 GCF_001605985.2 Dendrobium catenatum
AACCCAATGTCATTTTATTTTAGCAGCAATAATTTGATTTGGAGAGAAGAATATATTGCCTTAGCTTTAAGTGGATGGAGATGGAATGGAGATTTCTGATCTTATAATACTATATATTCCTTATTTAATCAAACGGTCTTCCAAGTATGTTTAGTGTATTGAAATGATTTAGAAGGTGGGCATAATTGATCATATTACAAAAAAATTCAAATTAAATCATGTAAGTGATAATTGCATTCAATTTAAATTTGGGATGAGTTTGATACTTTTTTCTATTCTTTTATTTTTGCTAACTCAACACAACTTCTTTGTTCTCGTTGAGTCACATGAAATATGGAGGTAACTTTTGTGTTCATTATTTTTATCAATTTTGATCATATGAAGTGCAGTTGTCATTGCAAATTTAAATAAAAA
>NW_021468594.1:0-337 GCF_001605985.2 Dendrobium catenatum
GCAGTATTCATGCAATCGTCAATCATTGTAGGCCAGTTGTATCCAAGTCTTTTAATCCTCAATTTCATTTTTGGACCCGATTGATGTGCACCGCGTAGTCTTGAATGAATGTCATTAACAATCTTCAGGGCTTCTCGCTGGTTCAAACAGTGCAGCCATATGTGATCGAAGGACCGGCGGTATAGCAAATTGTTGACTATTGCATATGATAGGGCACGTTTCTTAATCTGGTTGGAGAGTGATTTATCCTGGGGAAGTTTCCCTTCTTTAAGGTAGTCGATTAAGGGTCATCTCCAATCTCCTTCTTCGTCGGTTGTCGAAGAGGCAGAAAGGATCT
>NW_021468595.1:0-313 GCF_001605985.2 Dendrobium catenatum
TCAATAAATAGTCAAAACTTTAAAGATTCATAACTAATTCATGAAAAATTCAAATCACCCAAACTCACTTGCATTCAACTCATAACAAAGTCTAATATTTATTAAAAATATTAAACTTCCAGAAATCTTTCAAAATCAAAAAGTCAACTTTTTGGTCAAAATTAGTTCAAAACTTCAAACCTTCGTAATAAAATGTAGAAAAATCCGATTTCAACGTACTTTCCTTCTAACTGATCGTAGTAAGGTATAGTATCTTAATAAAATACAAACATTCCAGAAAACACCTTTAATCAAAAATTCAACTTTTGACCCT
>NW_021468596.1:0-871 GCF_001605985.2 Dendrobium catenatum
ATATGACACAATTCTGATGCATCTGAATGTGCTAACTCTGTCTCTCAAAAGACCTATTACCCATTTATTTTATTACGAATAGTCAATACAATTATCATTTCTCATAAATATCCGTTTTTCTCTTTTTATTTTAAGAACTCTTGAACGTAACACTTTTCCTAACACTCTTTTATGACTAAGCAAGGAAATCCAAATCTCTCTTCTCAACTTGGGAGCCATATGAATTTTCATCATTTATATTAATGTAGTTCATTCATAAAATCTCACTAAACTCGGAAAAAAATAATAATATCAGCTCATATTCGAACCTCATAGTAGATATCTTAATTCTACACAGGCATGAACAATTAGTTATCATAAAATCTCCAGTAGTCAATATAATAGTTGAACTGGTTTGGAATGCAATGGGATGTAAACCTACCGAAGCAAATAACTTTTTTGTCATAAACGAAATGTCTAGCACCAAGATCAAAGATAATTCTGTAGGATTTAGTAAGAATAAGAGTTTGTACTTGTCATTGTATCATATGTATCATTTGCTTATTGATGAGTTAGACTGTAAATTCTATCGTTAACTGAATAGGAACAAATGAAGTAGTAGTCCCCTTTAACTTTCATTGGGCATTTATTGTTGTAATCCTTCCTCACCTCTGCTTTTGAAATTTTGATTATATGCTCTAGGTAGAGTCCCGCAATTCATTACTTCTTTGTGGACTGTCTATCATCTTATGCCCAAGCTGGCTGCAGTAGAAGCACTGTCTTTTGACTAGATAAAATTATCCATATGTATTTTCTTGTTGACTGTAACCGTTTATCCACCGACAAAACCCGACTGACTCCACCTCAGCCACGATCGGACCCAATCGAACAA
>NW_021468597.1:0-211 GCF_001605985.2 Dendrobium catenatum
TTGTATGTGATTTATTGTGAAATTATTCGATCATTACAAGAAGTCATTCTAAAAAGCCTTTAAAAGTGAGCCACTATGTATGACTAAAAGATGGATTTTTTTTTTAAAATTTAAAAGTGATATTAAAATTGTAATTAACTATTCTTTTTTTTTCTTTTAACCTTCAATTCATTCTAATGAAAGAGAATTTTATTCTAAAGTATAACTATCA
>NW_021468598.1:0-213 GCF_001605985.2 Dendrobium catenatum
TAAATCAAACCATAGAGTGCTTCTATTTTATTGGTTTACTATTTCTCTCCACTAGTCATTCATGAAAGGCAATATTTATGGCACAAATAATTTCTAACAAAAATACATAAATCAGTTGCATAGAATATACACAATGTCAAAGTTTCATGTACTAGTGATGCTTCCAACATTGCCATAATTTATTTCATGCTAGAGCACAACCTCAAATGTGAG
>NW_021468599.1:0-220 GCF_001605985.2 Dendrobium catenatum
AGAGAGTCGCCTTAGATGGTTTGGTTACATAAAACGACGACCTTCTGATAATCCGGTTAGGAAAGTAGATGTATTAGATTTGACTTATGTTAAGAAAGGTAGAGTGAGATCTAAAAAGACTTGTTTATAAAATATTAGAAAATTTCTTTCTTTATTAAATTTAAATGAGAATTTAACTTTTAATATGACACAATAGAGAAAATGGATTCATGTAGCTGAC
>NW_021468600.1:0-255 GCF_001605985.2 Dendrobium catenatum
TGTCACCCGTCGTGTGCATCTGCCAGCACAACGACCCGTTGCCGAAAATTCTCGTGGTAGGATTTCTGTATTCGAGAGGCTATCACAGCCTGACATCCCAGCCACCAAGAGGATTGTGGCTGATGGAAAAATCTCCGTGGTGACTGCGAACACCACCACTCTGTCGACCAGGTTATCTGCACCTGGAAAATACGATGTTGAGGGCTCCTCATCTGGAAGAAGGCCTACGAGAAGGCAAAGAAGGAAGATGAATGC
>NW_021468601.1:0-309 GCF_001605985.2 Dendrobium catenatum
TGAGAGCCTTGAAATTTAGAGGGTTTCAATCTCAAAAATATCTACAAGGGTCTATTTACATCTTCCACTCACAAATTGGGCATCCTACTTAATTTGCTCTTACCCCGTCAACTGGGCTACCAAACTAGCGAATTACATCATCAAATTTGATGCCATAGCCCCTATCGTGCTCTGCATGATTGCAGACTGACTATAATTATCCATCGATTGTAGGGTTGTAAACAAATTGAGCTTTCGAGAAATTACTTGATGTTCAACTTGATTATAGCTCGTTCGTAATTGTTTGATTTAGTAATTAAATAAGCTTAA
>NW_021468602.1:0-1299 GCF_001605985.2 Dendrobium catenatum
GCGAAACGTAGAGACGGAGGGAGGGGGAAGGTTCCGGCCTCCCTAGCTTGGCCCGAACTGAGGAGAAACGGAGAGGAGAAGAGGCTTCGGCTTCGGTTCGGGTTTTCGAACCGCAGCAGCCAGAGGAAGAGGGGAGAGCCCTCTCGATTCCCTCTCCTCTGTGAACAAGAGACCGGAGTGCCAAGGGGCTTCGGCTCGATTTCACGTGAAGAGAAGCTGGGAAGGGGACTGAGCATTTTGGATCACTCTAAAAACCTCTACCTCTCCTCCAAAACAAGCAAATCACGCGACTTAGTCACTGCGGCGACGACAGGCTTTGGGCTTCGAAGAAATTGGGACCATTGGATCAAATTCCTCGATTAAGAAAGAAGTTCAAATGCCGAGAAAAGTTAAATGAATTTAATTGGGATTTGATCAGACTGATTCGGGCTAGATTTGAGTCCAAATCAAATTTGACTTGATTCAGATTGAGTTAGTTTGGGTCCGATTTGGTTTGATCCGGGTCAACTCGACCTCGCCCCGACTAAACCAAAATTAATTCAATAAAATAAGATAAAATAAATCAAACTCAAATTAATGTCGATTCGAATCGAATAGGGCTCGACGAGGCCCGATCAACACAATAAAGCACAGTCGATGGAGAATCAGGATAAAAACGAGGTCAACAACGTGACTCATTTTTATTAGTCTCCGGACGCCCTCTGGACTCCGCATAGAATAATAAATCCATACACACTGTCATAAGTTTCTGGGTTTGTTTATTCTAATAAGTACATTCTTTCCATGTGCTAGCAGTGGTGGTTATGACTTTTATGGTGTTTATTGTATTCCATCATTAAGATTGTTACTATAACGGACAACATTATCAGTGTAGCAGACCAACGTGATTGGCTTGAACTTATGGACAAAGCATTCATCTTTCCCCCCTCCATTGCTCTTCTTCCTTCTCTTTCTACTTGCTAAAAAATTGCTCATCTTTCTCCTTCCATTCCTACTTGTTTTCACTCCAAGTAGTTTGTTAAAAACGTCTTCTCGTCCTCTTGATTGCTTACAACCTCTTGATTGCTTGCAAAAAATTGGCATTCTGCCTCCATCCTTGTTGTTCAGTGAGTAATGTTTGAAACCAAAACCAAAATTTTCAGTCTTCCCATTTAGTAAATTCTCAACATACTCTTCCTTTTTTATTCTGATAGGAAATACTTGAGTTCGCAAGTAACCTAACCAAAATCGGCGAACATTCACAGCAAAGCTGCTGTCCACGAAGAACAGCAGAAATCTGCTGTTTACAGCAGAAAAACA
>NW_021468603.1:0-234 GCF_001605985.2 Dendrobium catenatum
TACCCTGAAATCTGGCTGCCTGCTGGCCTTCCCACCAGTGCTCAGCCTCTCCATCCAACAGAAAAACAGCTAACGGTACCTTCCTATCTGACGGACACTGCATTCCGTCGAAGGTCTTTTCCAATCTCCTCAGCCACTCCTCGGCTGCTCTGGGCTCAACAGCGCCCTCAAATCTCGGAGGTTTCAACCTAAAAAACAATTGCAGGTGTCTATCAATGTCCTCAGATCTGACAG
>NW_021468604.1:0-298 GCF_001605985.2 Dendrobium catenatum
CGCACAGAATAATTTTACCTATTTTTAACAATATATAACAAATCTTTGCAAAAATATCCCAAACATATCGATTAGGGCATTTATTAAAAAGCTACTTGGTGGACCTAAATGAAATAGTTATTGTGTATAAGATCAAAGCTTCATTTGAGACGACCTTCTTACTACTTTGTAAAGTTATTTTTTAATTAAAAAATCATTTAAAAAAAATAATGGCCTAAAACTATCCTAAACAAAGCCCAAGTGTCATCATTTCAATTAAAATCATATCAAATGACACATTCTTTTTATTTTATTTTAA
>NW_021468605.1:0-255 GCF_001605985.2 Dendrobium catenatum
AATTAAACATTATTCATACTTAATTACCATTAATAATAATTAATTATATTTAACTAATTAATTATAATTAATTAGTCAATTATAATTAATTAGTTAATTATAATAATAATAAAAGCAAATGAAACCCTCTTCCTCTTCCTTTGTTGCTCGGCAGATTTAAGGGATTTAGCCAAAGAAGTGCATAATAGGGAGAATATTACATTCAAAGTGAGCGAGCTCCCTTTGTTGTTTCCAATCAAAATGTTGTAACATTCG
>NW_021468606.1:0-248 GCF_001605985.2 Dendrobium catenatum
CCCTTCTATTTGATTGTACCCCTTAGCCACCAATCTTACTTTATTTTTTACCACCACTCCTGAATCATTCACCTTATTCTTAAAGACCCACTTTTTCCCAACTACACTTTGTACCTTAGGTCTTTCCACAATCTCCCAAACATCATTCCTAACAAATTGATTCAATTCTTCTTGCATTGCTAAAATCCAAAACTCATCAGTAAGGGCTTGTTTAATGGTGGTGGGTTCAGTCATAGAGATAAAGGCAG
>NW_021468607.1:0-269 GCF_001605985.2 Dendrobium catenatum
GTCATTTATCAAGTTTGGTTGAAGACAATAAACTTAGAACTTCTAGAAGGTAACCCATGGATGTGTGATATTGTATCAGTCTTGATTATCTTAAAAAAAATATCATATTTATTTTCAACACATATTTTATGTACTTTTTATCACTCATATGATAGCATGTATTTGTAATATTTATTTATATGTTCATGTTTATATTAACAAATTCCCTTCATATTCAAATTATTATGATCCTCTAATTAATTTTATATTCTAATTATTATAAAAATGAT
>NW_021468608.1:0-2132 GCF_001605985.2 Dendrobium catenatum
TATATATATATATATATATATATTATATTATATATATACTCCCACAACAAGTTCACAAACCAACCACTTAATTATTTTTTGAGATTAGATGAGTAAATATGAAAGAGTTTTATATTGTTACTAATTTGCAAAAAGCAAGTCCAATGACTTTTAAGATATCTCCGAGAAAAATTATAAATAATCCGAAAATTTCAAAATAACCATTTTTTTAAAGGGCCAATGTGAGATAATCTCTTATATTTGTGTCGAAAAATTCGACTTTTTAATAATCTTTTTAACCGAATGATCTACACTAAGAATTATCAAAAAATGCATTTCAGTATCAAATAATTAAACAACATAACAAGAGAAAGAGGAATGGGATTCTTTAGTTCATAAGGTTGAAAGTTGAAGATGTAAAAACTCCTTGTCTATTTACGGAAGTCAAAAGGAGCACTCTTATAGATATAAAAATTTGTTACATTAGATGCATCATTATAAAAATTGATTTTTCAATAGGCCACAAGTTAAATGCAGCACTATGAGAAATGACAATATATAGACATCTATTAATATAATAATTTGATTTGGCATTTAAAAGAAAATAATATAAAAAATAGTTTATCAATATATACATATATATTAGATTGGCCTAAAAATTCAGTGCGATGGGAGATAACTTAATGTTGAGATTAATGAACATCTTAGAAAATGCAAGAGAACATAAATTTTTTAATATTTGAAAACTTCGATAAGAGGAAACATTCAATATGGACTTTATTCAATATGAAAATAGTTATGTTAATCATTAGCAAGAGAGTTTACAAAAGATGTTGAATATCCATCATTGGCAAAAGGTGCTAAAATGTTGTAATAGGCTTGTTGTTAGTATCATAAGCTCTAGAAGTTTCTTATATAAAGATGGGTAATTACTTTAGGTTCTTGTAATTCTTTAATTTGAATTGACGTGTACTGTTCTTTAATATTAATGTTCTTAATCTTTCCTATTCTCTTATTTAAGGAACCTGTAGGCATGTATTGAAATCGGATTCAAGAATACAAATCCAGTTTACATTTGCTCTTCTGTCTTTCAACCTGGCAGCCTTAAGCGGCATACCCAGGTTAAATCAATGGTAGTCAGAGCATTAGCTCATCCTCCGATTTTTTTTTTCCTCTCTTCTCTCTTGTCTTTTCGGTAGAATGGCGAACTCCTCCAACTCTTCCACAAATGCGGATCTTACCGCTCTCTCTTCTCAGATTGTTCTTCCATCTCAACTCATGTTTCTCATGAGTAATCTCAAGAAACTTGTTCCAAATTCCTTAACTCCGGATATCTACCCGATCTGGCGCTCTCAAGTGGAAAAAATTTTCTCAGCAAATGGTTTTAAAGGATTCTTGGACGGAACTTTGGCGTGCCCGACGACATCTACTGAATCGCGCGATCTTTGGATTCTTACCGATCAAAATCTTTCTGCCGCCTTATATTCGGTTATTTCTCCTTCTATTCTTCCTTATGTCCTTTCCCTAAATCATTGCTATGAGATTTGGCAAACCCTCTCCAATCGGCTGCAATCTACCACCCGATCGCGTGTCATCCAGCTGAAAAATGATCTTCATCGCCTGACCAAAGGTGATAAAACGATGACTGCTTATCTACTTGAAATCAAATCCAAAGTAGACTCCATCGCTGCTGCTGGTTGCCAAATCGATCCAGAAGATGTGATACTCTATACGCTCAATGGTCTTCCCGCCACATATCAGGCCTTCAAAACTGCCATCCGCACAAATCTTCAACCTCTCAGCTTGGATGATTTATATAGCCTGCTGTGCACTGAAGAACAGAATCTCATTCAAGAAGCAGCAAATGATCTTCAACAGATTCAGCTATCCGACAATACGACGGCCTTACTTGCGTCTCGAGGTCGTGGTCGTGCAAGATCCACCACATACCGTGGCAAACGAGGTCGTGGATCAAATCAGAATAACAATCGTGCTGACCGCCCTACCAGAAATATTACCTGCCAGATCTGTTCAAAAAATGGTCATTCGGCCATTCGGTGTTGGTATCGCACAGATCCAAGCTATACTGAAGAAACATCAAAGGCCGCCTTGTTCACTATACCAGACGATTCCCGAGCCTCAACTTGGGTTCT
>NW_021468609.1:0-256 GCF_001605985.2 Dendrobium catenatum
CAATCACAAATCCATAATTTTTCCCACCTAGGCTAGTAGTACTAACTGGTCCAAATAAGTCCATATGTAGGATTTCTAGTGGCCTAGCATTTCTAGTGGCCTAGCGGTGATCACATCTCTAATTGAGTGAAACAATTTCATTTTCTAATTCTTTTATTCTTTCACTAAAAGTTTTATTTTGAGCTGTCAATCTATAAACTTTTATTAATAGCAAGTTTTCACTATGATCTACTTCTAATGCAAGTTTGTCTAGTCT
>NW_021468610.1:0-293 GCF_001605985.2 Dendrobium catenatum
GGACAAAGTCCCCGCCAGTATCATCTTATAAGTTCTTCCTCCTCTTCCTGGGCAGGGTGGCAATAGGCTCAAGCTGCAGAAGTTGTTTCTCCATGAATGCTTTCGATCCCTTGTGGTGTCGCTTCGAAAGATTGACTATGGGAGCGGCAGGATCTTGAGAAGGTCGCTCGGCATTGAACACCATTTCGGGATTGCTGTGAGATTTGCTGCTCGGGTTAACAATCTGGTCAGATATGTCCTCCATGCGTCTAAGCTCCTCCCTAGAGCTTGAGGCGGGTTTACTATTCTCGGCC
>NW_021468611.1:0-297 GCF_001605985.2 Dendrobium catenatum
ATGATGGATGTAGTCGACGCGGGATTGGTCTTGTTGCATGATCAGATCATACTGTTCCACAAGGGAAAAATTAAATTGGTGCCCCAAGGGTGAGCACGGGCCATATCGGTGGACCAACTTGAGCTTGGAAGGGCTTGTGCCTGTCAAAATTGGTAAAGCTTCTTAATGTACATATTAATTGGAATTAGAAAATTGTGGTTGAGAAAGAATATTTTGCTTTGCATTACATGTAAGTTTGTGATATTTATCAAATGAGCTTAGTTTCTACAAATTTATTACTAGTTTATTTAATTTACA
>NW_021468612.1:0-2332 GCF_001605985.2 Dendrobium catenatum
ATTTACTAGACTTATACGAAAAAAATTAGGCATAGTGATTGAAAAATACTCCCAAGAGAACAGTGCTAACGAGACGAGAGTTCTTTGAAAGAAAGGAGTTAATAATGCTTAATTCCAATATCATAGAGATATGTATGGCACAGGAGTACTACTGTGTTCAAACACATAGGTGGTTTGACCAATGTATTTCCCTATTTCGGTTGGGTTACAATCAAGGATCAGTTTCCTTAAGCCCATATCTTTAGACTTTAGTCATCGGATGTTCTCACATAGACATTTGCAAAAGAGGATTTACCTATGGTAGTATGCTTTTTGCTGATGATATTCTTCTTGGTTTGATAAGACTAGAAGAGGGAGTTTGAAAGTAAACTTGAATTATGGAGGTCAACATTAGAGACTAAAGTTTTCGCTTGAGTAGAATCTAAAGCGGAATATATTTGAGGAAGTGTAATTTTAAGTAGTAATAGACCCAGTGAGGGGGATTGTGACTTTGGCAATGGGCAAAGTCATTAATAAGAAGTACCCCATGTTTTAGATATCTTGATATTGCAGCAGTGATGGTGAAATTGATGGAGAATATTATCCAGTCAGTATTCAGGTTGGATGAGATTGAAGAGAGGAATGCTATTGGGGCTTATTGTAGTAGACTAGAAAGTGACCTCAAAACTTTAAGGGAAAATTCTATAAGATGGTAGTGAGGCCATGCAATGCTTTATGATGCTCTCGAATGTTGGCCATTAAAAGAGAAAGCAATAATACTAGTTAGAATAGGAGACAGAGATAGGATGTCTCAGTGGATGAGTTGGCTTTATACCTTAGAGATAGATACAGAATGAGCATATACGTGAAAAAAGGTTGGTATGTAGCCAGTAGAAGATAAGATTAGAGAGAGTCGGCCATACGATCCGCGTTTGGTCACATTAAAACGGCGGCCTTCCAATGACCAGCGGAGATAGGAGAGTAGTGTATAGATTTTGACTTATGTTAAGAAAGGTAGAGGTAGAACCTAAAAATACTTGGTTAGAAATAATAATAAGGAATAGACCTTTCATACTTATAGATTTAAACCGGAATTTGACTTTAATAGGACAACAATGAGAAAAGATTCATGTCAGCCGACCCAGATACGTAGTGAGGATATAAGGCTTGATTATTGTTGTTGTTGTTTTTGTTGTTGTAGTTTAGCTGATCTGGCTTGGCGGTCAACCCTAGAATATGAAGCTTTTTGGAATCTTTGATATGAGACGCTATATGATGGGGTAACCATTGAATGAGTTGGCACACTAAATTTGTGAGTTTTTTGAACTACTCATGGTATTATTCTTTGAAATAGATTATGAGCAAATTCAATGTTTGAGTTGCAATTTTTTTTTCAAGAATACCAGTAGAGCAAGGACATCATTCCGCTTTCCGTAAACAAAATTGCTGCCCTGCTTTTTCTGTTGGTTCTCTTTTTGAAAATTTTTTTAATTGCACCCATTGGGAAATGGAACTCCTATGCTTCTCCTATCTATGCCTTGACGTTGAGCTGATGGTCTTAACTGAAGATTTGTTTATGTAGTTACATGAACCACGTTGCCGGCCTCAGTTTTTGTACCCATGCTCCTAAAAGTCTTTTGAATCGTAACATATTCTCTTGGAGTATGCCTTATACATGTAATTCTTAAAGTTTACTGCATGCCCAATGGTCTTGAACATTTATGCTTAGTTTAAAATATTGTTAAGTATTATACGGAATTTTTGCTTGCTTATCTGCCTCTTCAATATTATAGTCTAAACATGGATGCACAATGATGTAGAACGGAATTGATGGCAGCCACCCAAAGAAAGAAGATACCCAGGTTCCTGTGGTGGTTTGGGGGCTTGAGAGGAAGTAGGCATCGAGTGGTGGCTCCTTGGCGTCTGGATAACAACCCATTTCATTCTCGAACCTTTGGACAGCACATAGAAAATCTGGGACAGCAATTTCTGATCTTCGAAAGTGCTGGACAGCAAGATATTCATGCTGGAATAAGTGGACAGCAAGAAAAATTTCAGGAAGGCAGCAGTTCGGACACTGGACAGCAATCAAACAACAGGAGCAGCACATTTGGACGTGTGGAAAGCTCTGGACGGCAGGTCCTCAAGCTTCCAATCCTAGACAGCAACTCACTTCAGGGGAAAACAAAAATTTGGCTGATCCGTTGAAGGGAAGGAAGTGGAGTAGGGATCCAAACTTTCCTTTAAGGCTCTCTCAGATGTTGCTACAGCAAAAGGAATCCAGCCGAAACTGCTGGACAGCAGTTATGAGGCTTTAGATGGCTGGGTTTGCATGGGCAACGACTGAATTAAT
>NW_021468613.1:0-238 GCF_001605985.2 Dendrobium catenatum
GTGTTATTTTAAAAAAAAAATATTTTTTTAAATTAAAATGGGCAATATAATTTCTTTTATTTTTTCATTTAGCATATTTAAATAAATTTGGGTATAAAAAAATTTTTTGATCATTAAAAATAAAAGCAAAAAAGTTTTTCTTTCCTATAAATATTTGAAGATTTTGATTTGGGGCGAAAGGAGGAAGAGCTCCCCACTTGTCCACCCTAAAACAGTTTTTTTTTTTTTTTTTTTTTTT
>NW_021468614.1:0-316 GCF_001605985.2 Dendrobium catenatum
GCCAGAACCCGCAAGCAGGGAGGTGCCAAACAAAAGAAAAGAAAATGCATCAAACATGCTTATGAGAACTCCAGTGGTCCCGGGCTTACTTCTTAAATGTTAGATTTATATGTGAGCTTAAAATTTTTAATTTTATTTTAAGTAAAAATAGTTTGTTCGTACCCTCACTAATGTCCGATTGGGTTCTAGGCTAAATTAAATATGACATATAAGATTGCCAAAAAATTAATAAAAGCATGTAATCCTATATCACAATCAACACATCAATCAATAATAAAATCAATCAAATTAATATTCAAATTAAAAGTCCATGTTA
>NW_021468615.1:0-1249 GCF_001605985.2 Dendrobium catenatum
TATTAGATCAACATGTGAACGATTTCAACACTCTACAAAGACGATTAGTAGGTTTTTTTTATAATGGTCTACAAGCATTAGTTCAATTATCAATGGAGATCATTGCACCTGTAGATAAATTTTTCCATGATATTCCTGAAAAAATAATTAATGACAAGCGTTACATGCCATACTTTAAAGATTACATTGGTGCTATTGATAGCACACACGTTGATGCACGCATCCCTGTTGAAGAGCATGTCGCTTACATTGGACGTCATCATTCACCGACACAAAATGTTATGGCTGCATGTGATTTCAACATGTGCTTCACATTTGTTTCACCTGGTTGGGAGGGTTCGACACATGATGCACGTATATTTAAACATGCAGTGATGGATCCGAAATATAATTTTCTTGCACCACCTTTAGGTATTACTAATTTATAGAATGAAATTATTATATTTATTAATTAGGTTATATTGTATACTAATTAACAAATTTTTTAACAGGAAAGTTTTACTTAGTTGATGCAGGTTATCCTCTACAAAGGGGATATTTGAAGCCATACATTGAAACCAGATATCACTTACCTGATTTTAGAAGAGGTAGTAGAACTATTATGGGACATAAGGAGCTTTTTAATAGTAAACATTCCTCACTAAGAAGTGTAATTGAACGTTCCTTTGGTGTAAGGAAAAAGAAATGGGGAATATTAAGAGATATGCCTAATTATAAATTTAAGAAGCAGCGTCTTATTGATGTTGGTACCATGGGATTACATAATTATATTCGACGACATATATCACGAAATGATCCAAAATTCATAGACTGTGACATTGATGAAAATTTTATTCATCCAGAGGCATCAATGCAGAGTAGGAGAGCAAATTGAAGAAAGTAATGTGTTATATGCCGAAGTAGAGTTTGGTGATGATGAGAGGGTGAATGAAATGATTGAACTGAGAGAGAAAATTGCATTTGAACTATGCAATTAGAACATATATAATGAATATGCGAACTATTTTTTTGTAAATATGAATTTCCAAATATTTTAATACCAAAAAGCTGAAATATTTGTTAAAATTTTTTTTGTAACAGGAATCAAATTCAGTTATCATCCAGAGAAGGAGATGATGACATGGTTGTTTAATATTTATTTAGGAAAGTATTTGTAATGCTATTTGTTTATACATTTGATGTACAATTGTTGAAATTTTATTGATGTAATATTTTTTAATACATACACATTTAAATAGGTGACATATCA
>NW_021468616.1:0-288 GCF_001605985.2 Dendrobium catenatum
CTCTCCATAACCTCTCATTCCTCGAAGAGGAGGTGCTTCCCAAGGGTCGCGGTCCTCCCTCCGACAAATTTACTCTAACCCCTCTTCATACTCACCTCTCCTCCCTTCAACATCATCACCTCGACGTTGAATACCTTCAAATTCAGCACCTCGGCGATGACGTTCCTCCCTTCTTCCTTCAAAATCCCCCCCTCGAAGCTGAATTCTTTCGAATTCAGCACCTCGGCGATGAGATCCCTCTGTCCTCCCAACAAAATCATCCCCCTTCTGTCATATCCCATACTCATC
>NW_021468617.1:0-220 GCF_001605985.2 Dendrobium catenatum
TTAGAAGATCCAAAAAGTATATCATCCATATAAATCTAATCAATAAGTAAATCATCTCCAACTCTCCTAAGAAAAAGGGTGGTATCTACGCTTCCCTTGACAAACTCCCTCTCTAGTAAGAATGTGCTAAGCCTCTCATACCAAGCTCTTGGTGCCTGTTTTAAACCATACAATGCCTATTTAAATTTAAACACATGATTCGGAAATTGGGAGCTCTCAA
>NW_021468618.1:0-292 GCF_001605985.2 Dendrobium catenatum
TCCCCCCCACCGACAGAACACACAACAAGACCAGAAAACACCAAAAAAGAAACCAAAAACATGGAGAAAAACACCACAGAAACCATAAAAAATTGGAAAAAAAGAGGAACAAGTTTACCAGAGCGCCGAGAGAGTAAGGAGAAAACCAAACAGATGCCAAAGAACGAGCGAACCACCACCCCAGAAGGTGGAGCGGCGAGAACAGCAGGAATTGCCCAAAAATTGCAACAGCTAGGGCAGAGCAAAGTCAGAGCATTTTTAGATTCTCCAATGAAGTGCATTTATGTTTATG
>NW_021468619.1:0-265 GCF_001605985.2 Dendrobium catenatum
GAAAATTTTTCCCTCTACAAGAATAGGAATAAATTCCGGGTAAGTAGCCGTAGCATCTACTTGCACACAAACCCTCGCATAAGTCAAACGAGATTTGGTCGCAGTTAGATCATCTACCGCCAGTGGAATACCAATTTTTGTAGAAATTTTTGAGATTCCAGTGGGAGTCCAGCAACAAAGGGGTAGATCAAGAATTTTTACCCAGATAGGGACCGAGGTGAACTCTTGCCTTTTAGGGCTAAAAAGAGGCGACCACTTTTGTAGC
>NW_021468620.1:0-216 GCF_001605985.2 Dendrobium catenatum
TATACATATATATATATATTCTCTATAATTTTGATTTTTTTTAATGTTTGACTATCCTTTTCATGTTCTATTTGAGGGAAGAGATGAAAAGGTTATGAAATATATTATTGTACTCATACAATCTAGCTATTCATACAAATGAACTAGCTATATACTTAGGTGGTTGATATGCCACAAAAAAATTGTCTTGATCGGACACAAATATCAAGGCATATC
>NW_021468621.1:0-226 GCF_001605985.2 Dendrobium catenatum
TCGTCGCGATCCGTCCCCGTCGGGTCGGGTCGTGACATGAACTCTCCATATCGGATAGTTCTCCGTGGAGAGAGGATGAGGAGCTAGGTTCTTGATATTGGATACAAGAAATTTGAGTGCTGGTGGAATATGGTTTGCGGTGTTGATGGTTTGATCGGTGGGGAGGGAGGTGGGAAGAATCTCTGCGGATTCTTGATCTCCCATGGAAGCTCCTGATACCATAAGA
>NW_021468622.1:0-212 GCF_001605985.2 Dendrobium catenatum
ACGAACTAGGTTCGTCCGGTACGAACGGTTATTACTATGTCGGTTCTAGAAACTGCTGAAAACTGTTCTAAGTCGGTTAATCGTTTGGACGAAAATTTATTCATCTGGATGAAATTTTTACAGAGGATCGATCGTCCTGGATGATAATTTAATTCGCCTGGACGAAAATTTTCCAGAGAACCGATCGCCATAGACGATAATTTAATTTTGTC
>NW_021468623.1:0-408 GCF_001605985.2 Dendrobium catenatum
AACTGGCTTTCATTCGGAGATTCATATCAAATCTATAGAGTAGGTGCCAGCCGTTTTCAAAATTAATGAAGAAAGATGTACGTTTCAAATGGGATGCAGAGTGTCAGGAGGCCTTTGACAGCATCAAAAGATACCTATTGAATCCGCCCATTCTCACAGCGCCAATTCCGGGGAAGCCTCTTATACTGTATATAGCTGCATTAGAAGAGTCCCTCGGAGCACTATTGGCCCAGAATAATTAAGATGGAAAAGAAAATACGCTCTACTATACCAGTCGAAGGTTGATTGGAGCTGAAAGCCGTTATTCTCCTATTGAAAAGCATTGTTTGGCGCTGATTTTTGCAGTTCAGAAACTCCGCCACTATATGCTATCTCACAAAATCACACTAATATCAAAGATCGATCCGT
>NW_021468624.1:0-273 GCF_001605985.2 Dendrobium catenatum
ATAGTGTGACTGACATGATACTAAAGTATCAATGCATCACATTACACTTCTCAAATAAAAAGCATAATTATAATTTTATTGAGAAATTTATCATTGCGAGGTAATAACTTCAAATAATATCTCATACATAATTAGAGATGTAAAGAATGCATATGACAAATTTTTTAATGTGGAAATCATTAAAAATGGAAAAATCATGACATTAGAAATAACTTTTACGTAGAATTACCCTCTTTAAACTTATAGAAGGCATCAATATAAAACAAGTTAATT
>NW_021468625.1:0-206 GCF_001605985.2 Dendrobium catenatum
ATTTTCATAGAAGAATGACATCTTTATCCATTTTAAAAGATTATTAGTTTATTTTCAAATTCTATACTTATTGTTACTTTAAATTCAAAGATAAATAAATCCTAATGGTTAAACTAAATCTAAATTTTCATGACAATTAATAACAAATAATCATTCCAAATATATTTCTATGTTATATATATATATATATAGACATCTTTTAAAAA
>NW_021468626.1:0-215 GCF_001605985.2 Dendrobium catenatum
TTTTTCATTCCAAAATGCAGTGAAACTCAAAAATTTGTGTGCTTCTGCGAAGGTAATCGTCTGTCTCGTCTTTCAAGCACTTCTTCGGCAAATCCGGTTGAGACAAAAAAATAGCGTAGGTGAACAGTGCAACGCCACTGTTCACCATCCACCGATTAGCTAATCGTTTTGCCGTTCGAATGGAGCAAACCAGCTAAGCCTTACAGTCGTTTGGA
>NW_021468627.1:0-201 GCF_001605985.2 Dendrobium catenatum
CGGATGAGTTCATTAGAGGGGTGAATATTTTTATTCAAACAGCTTGTCAACTACCTAGTTTCATCAGTGATAGAAAATTTTGTTGTCCATGTTCTAAACATAAAAATCTGATGCACCTAAGCTCAAATGACGTTACTATTGATCTATATCATCGAGACTTCATTCCAAAATATTGGTATTGGACTTCACATGGTGAGTATG
>NW_021468628.1:0-224 GCF_001605985.2 Dendrobium catenatum
TGTCAACATTTTTACAATCGATTGACTATCATATGTGGATGCTTATTAAAGTTGGTTATTCACCTCGGTCTCATAAAACTAATAACATTATTATTATACTTCCTTTCACTGAATGGACTCTTGATGATAGGGATTTAGCCCAACCAAATGCAAAATGCTTGAATTATTTTTTCTGTTCTTTGAAATTGGAAGATTATATACGTGTTTCAACTTGTGCCACTAGT
>NW_021468629.1:0-245 GCF_001605985.2 Dendrobium catenatum
GGAAGATATGAATTCATTTTACAAACTAACTATAAGACCTCTCGAGGATAATAGGAAACCCCCCAGACTTGAAGATTTTACAAATCCTAAATATTATCCTAAATTAGAGAAATCCCTTAGAAGACAATCACAGGAAAGAAAACTTAAAAATATTTTTCCTAATGTTAAATTTAATAATTATGAATTTTTGGTACATATAGCTCACACGTGTACTTTGAAGATGAAATCTAATCTGGTGTGGAGAC
>NW_021468630.1:0-1837 GCF_001605985.2 Dendrobium catenatum
ATAGGCTACAAAAGTACTTTTCCTATCAACCCTACATCTTATAAAGTTTAAATCAGAATATCCTATGATTTCAAAGGAAGTGTTATGCCTAGGATACTAGATTCCTAAGTTTTTGGTTCCTAAGAGATATATAAGGATTCTGTTAACAGCAGTCAAATGAGATTCTTTTGGATTAGCCTATAATCTACCCCAGAGATAAACATTAAACATAATATCAAGTATGCTAGCAATTAAGTAAAGAAGTGATTCAATTATTCCCCTAATTTTTTCTTCCCTATTAACATTCCATTTGGGTCCTTATCTAACTATATGTTAGAGCTCATGGGAATATTTATTGCCTTAGCATTATCCATTTCATATTTCTTAAGAATGACTTTGTTGTATTTAGATTGGCTAAGGAAGGTTCCATAATCCATCTTCTTTACACTAAATCCAAGAAAATAATTTAACTCTCCCATCATACTCATCTAAAACTCTCTACTCATTATTTTTGAAAATTCATCACCTAGGTTTTTATTTGAGGATCCGTATAAAATGTCAACAAAATAAATTTGGACAATGAGTAACTCTTCTCCTACCTTTTTTAAGAAATAGGGTGGTGTGTATGTTACCCTTAATAAAGGGTCTATCTAGTAGGATTTTGCTTTGTCTTTCATATCATGTTTTAGGTTCTTATTTTTAGTCCATATAATTCCTTCTTTAACATTAATACATGATTTAGAAATTATGAATATTCAAAGATTGGGGATTGCTCAACATAAACATCTTCTTTAATCACCCCATTTAGGAAGGCGCTCTTAACATCTATTTGATATAATTTAAATCCTCTAAAGCATGCAAAACAAGTAGTACCCTAATGGCTTCTAGCTTAGCTACAGGGGTAAAGGTTTCCTCAAAATATATTCCTTCAATTTGATTATACCTCTTAGAAACTAATCGGACCTTATTTCCTATAACTATCCCAGTTTCATTCATCTTATTTTTAAACACCCACTTTAATCCATCCATACTCTAGTCCTTTGGTATTTTGACTAGTTCCTATACATCATCTCTAATAAATTTATATTACTATTCTAGCATTGCTAGGATCAAGAATTCATTGCTTAGGGCTTAATTTATGTTGATGGGTTCTACCATATAGATAAAATTAGAATGGATAACTTCTTTCATAAGTCCATACCTAGTTCTAACACTTTCAGATGGGTCTCCTAAGATAGGTTCTTTAGGATGATTAAGAGAATATCTCCATTCTCGAGGCAGTAACTCCTAAAATTCTACTCTATCTCCTATAGCAATGGCTTCTACCCTTTGAATAACCACCACTTCTTCTTCTTTAGGTTTAGATTCAGAGGTTCTATCTGATTTATCAAATACCACTTGGGTAGATTCTTCTACTACCAATGTCCTCTTATTGAAGATCCTATAGGCTTTCCCTATAGATGAATAACCTAAAAAGATTTCTTCATCATATTTTAGATCAAATTTTCCTAATGGTAATTTTTTTTTTATCGGGATAAAACAAATATTTATACCCAAAAACTTGTAAGTGAGAAAGGTTGGGTATCCTACCCTTAAAGATTTCATAGTGTGTCTTATTCAGGTTGGATCTAACATTCACCCTATTTAAAATATAATAAGCAGTATTTATTACTTTTGCTCAAAATTATTTAATGAGTTAGTATTAAGTGGTTCTAGCAAACATAATTTATCTTGTGGCTAGGGTTTTAGATCGTAATGAATTATATAACATAATCTAGATCGTATATTATGATTAGTTCATAGAAACTAATTGTTTAATTAGCTGTTAAGACCATTCTCTTAATAACGAATTATGTGG
>NW_021468631.1:0-394 GCF_001605985.2 Dendrobium catenatum
CTGAAACACCAAAGCAGTGGGCCAAATGGTTAGCCTGGGCAGAATATTGGTACAATACCTCCTTCCACTCGGCGACTAAGATGACACCTTTTAAGGTGTTATATGGGAGGGACCCCCCACATTTGGTACACTACAGCCATAGTACTACTCCAGTATCTGCAGTAGATCAGCATTTGAAGGAAAGAGATCGGGTGTTGGAAGAGCTCAAGAGGCATTTACTTAGAGCCCAGCAACTGATGAAGAAGCAGGCGGACAGCAAAAGGAGAGATATTCAGTTTGCAGTTGGGGACAAGGTCTACTTGAAGCTCCGACCATACCGACAGAGAACTATGGCCCAAAGGAGAAATGAGAAGCTGACAGCAAGATATTTTGGCCCTTTTGAAGTGGAGGAGAA
>NW_021468632.1:0-782 GCF_001605985.2 Dendrobium catenatum
AATTCTAGAAAAATCCAATTTAATCAAACTCAAATCCATTCAACTCTAATTAAATTCTAGTATTTTATAAAAAAGTCAAACTTCCAAAATTTAGTTAAAGTCAAAAAAGTCAACCTTCTAGTCAATTATAGTCTAAAACTAGGTTCTAACTTCTAAAAATCACAACATTTAATAGAAAACTCTAAAGTGAACAAACTTAGAGCCTAATAATTCATATTAAGGCTTAATATTTAAGAAAAATATTCTAACTTTAAAAAACATCCTTAATTTTAAAAGTCAACTTTTATCCCCTTAATTAACGCCTTAAAATAATACAAATATTCCCAAAATTTAGTAATTTACTTAAAATTTCAAAGAACTCTAACTTGACTAATAAAACCACTTAACAAACTCTCTAATACACAACAACATTTCTAAAGAAGAAGTTTTTAGGATGTACTAATCCGAGTTGTTGTGCTAAATATCATAAATAGGCCTAGTTCCTCTAGCCTACTGGCACAACATCACGAATGAATTTAATTGAGTATAAAATATTAAAATTAAATATTTCTTAAATATTTAACCAAACTAAAATTATTAATTCAATTATATCAACCAAGTTTTTTGGATGGACTACTTCGAGCTGCCGGGTTAACTGTTATAAAGAGACTTGGTTTCTCAAGCCTGATGGTACAACGCCACAAATTGTTTGATGAAAATTTTAAATTAATATAATCCTTAAAATAAGAAACTAATCCAATAATTAAAAAACAATGGTCCTCTAACCTCTAAATAATCAAATT
>NW_021468633.1:0-220 GCF_001605985.2 Dendrobium catenatum
TCCCCTACAATCTCCCAAAAACTCTTGAAGAAGGATGTTGTTACACCGTCTGTTCCAGGAGCACGGTTTCTGCCCAGAGAACCAACAACAGCCAATATTTCCTCTTTAGTGACAGCACTCTCAAGAAAACTCGCCACTTCAACCAAGCTATCACAGTGGGGGCCGAGAGAGGGCCATCCTTCTTCCACAATAGCATTACCAGACCATTTCTTCTCAAAGA
>NW_021468634.1:0-415 GCF_001605985.2 Dendrobium catenatum
GTGAGAAACACTTGGAAATCCAAGTGTTTCCTATCAGAATCTTTGTGAAATTTCATGCAAGAAAATTGGGGCTAATTAAAATCATACATTCCCCCATTGAGACAAATGCTTATAAGCTGGATATTCAGAAAGTTATGCCATTAGTCTAGTTTTTAATGTATTTGATTTGACTTTATTTCATGATATGGCAACTAATTCCTTGAATTTTTCACTTTTTTTATCTCATTATGAATTCACATCTAAGTATGTAACATTTGCAAGATAATTTTACGTATCTTGTTCCTAAAGCAATTCTAAGTTATATTGCAATAAATGGTTTACGTTGTTTCGTTCCCATAAAATCTTAAATTTGGCTCTTATAACGGGTTGTGATATCCATTAAATCCTATGCCCACGTTGGGTTTTTGTAGAGGGT
>NW_021468635.1:0-333 GCF_001605985.2 Dendrobium catenatum
ATCGTGGACAGTCTACAAGCTCAACCATCCCTTTAACGGTTCAATCCGTCCAAAAATCAAGGTGAAAATCAAAACCCTAGAGCTAGATACACTAGTCTAAATAGATTTTTGTTGAGCTCGTTTTAAGTAAAATAAAGTATTCCCCAAAATTTCTGTTCAGTTAAGCTATCTGGATTTAAAATTTCAAAACGTTTTATCATCTGCATCGCGCAAACGGATTCAAAAACGGGTTCTAGGGCTCGGTTCGCTGGTTGCATGAACTGAGCCCTATTTGGTCCGTCGATCTCTCGATCAATGGATCTGATCACGCCGTTCAGCGCGTTAACCCAACCG
>NW_021468636.1:0-237 GCF_001605985.2 Dendrobium catenatum
TGAGTTTCCAATATGACATGCTCCTAATCAACATGGAAAAATCTTCAATCAACATCAAGATGCTATCATGTCAGCAAATGTCCAAGCTAAATACAAAAGAATATATATGGAACTTGTGTTGAAAATGAAGATCTATAATGACTACAGAACCTACAAACATCATGAAGACTCATGCATCAAATGCCATTAGGAAGGTTTGACATGCAATAAACATAACAAGGAGACACATTTAGATGC
>NW_021468637.1:0-244 GCF_001605985.2 Dendrobium catenatum
CTTTTTTACTGTGTACCGTTGTGTATTAGATGATGTTGCGCGTCGTGTTTGGCCTCTAAACGGTCTACACATAATAATTTCTCTAATTTCAGAGACCTTTTGGTCAATCTAAGAAGCGATTGTAACAAGTAAGAAAACTATCCCAAACAAAATCTTAAGATTTGTTTGGGACGGTTTGACAGTGGCTTTAAAAATTAGCTTTTTATAATAATTTTTTTTTGAAAGCAATAGTAAAACAAAATTG
>NW_021468638.1:0-320 GCF_001605985.2 Dendrobium catenatum
TTCTAAACTACAGCAATCAAGATAAACTGAACAATATACTAAATGCAAATTTCATATGAACATAACATAAAAATGATTTCATACTAACATATCATTAAACATATCATATCATAAACCATATCTTTCATTTTCATTTCCATATTCATATCATTATACTTAACTTTCTCTTTTCGTATATAATACAACCGTCACAAGAGTCACTGTCTAGTACCATAAAGGTACTCATTTACCATTTTCCTTTTCCATATCCTTTACCATTTTATCGTGCACGAGTACAGCGTCCACAGCTAGTACCATAAGGGGGTGAACTCCATCCTTTC
>NW_021468639.1:0-464 GCF_001605985.2 Dendrobium catenatum
AATTGACCTAATTAATTAGATGTAATTGTCGCAATGAATCCAAATTGGCACAAAACTCACTTAGATTTGATACTTAACAGTCATAAGAGTTTAGACCATCACCCAATTTTGGCACTTAAAGTACTTGACGTAAATTAATAAACCCAAGTTAGACCAAATTATACCAATTGGGATACAATGCACTCTAATAGGTCTAAATTGAGACATTGACTAGTTTTCACTATGTGCATTTGACCCATTGCAACCTACTTTTTTTTTTCATTGCAATTAACCTACTTAAACCCAACTAAATGTTGCTAACAATATTGGAACATGATTGAGTCTAATGGAACCAATGCCTCAATCAGCTCATTCCATGGATTTTACTTCAAAGTAAATCCATGACAAGTCTTCTCCACCTCCCCTTGACCTAGCTTGACCATCTTGAGCTACCTTGGATCCTACATGCTTATCAAGCCTTTTTA
>NW_021468640.1:0-445 GCF_001605985.2 Dendrobium catenatum
CGGCTCGGTGCGGGCGGAATCCGTCCCGATCGGGTCGGGTCATGACAGTATCTTCTTTAGCTTCCCTAGTTTCGGTTGTCCTTTTATTTTGGGAGTTAAGGGGGGAGGAGATGTTTGAGTCTTCTTCTTTTCTCTCTCTCTCTCTTTGTTTTTTCTTTATTATAGGTTGTTACTGTTGTGGAAGCTCTCTCTCTCTCTATGTTTTTTTATTATAGATTGTTACTGTTGTGGAAGCCACGGTTGGGAGCAATTTTTTTGTAGGCTACTACGATTTTTATGTTTAAATATAAAGAAGATTATAAAACATTCTTTTTTAAACTTTTCAAATAGGGCAATCATTGTGTCCTCATCAAAACCGCCTAACATACAAGGATTCTAAAACTTCAAAATCTAACTCCTTATGAGTCCATACTCCATACGAGGCTAGTACAAACATTAAAAACCA
>NW_021468641.1:0-255 GCF_001605985.2 Dendrobium catenatum
GAGTTGAGCATTTTATTAGAAATTTGAGATTACATTCTCGAAATTTGGGGTCTTATGATCAAAGATCTACCCTGGATCCTAAATCTATTTTGGACACTGGACCACAGTCGTCCGATCCTAACTAATGCAGTGCAAGGTCTGGACTTACCCAGGCCTGGATTGGAGAGCCAGCTAACCACCTAGTCGATTTAAAAGAGATGAGTCTGATCTTTTATGAAAGTGGTAGGGACGTTATAATTAAAGTTTTGGAGAGTT
>NW_021468642.1:0-344 GCF_001605985.2 Dendrobium catenatum
GTCACCGGCTTAGCTACAACACGCCCACACTTCTACCGCAGCTTCCTCCCTTTCACGCTCCTCACCTATCCGTAAACCTGCGCCAACTACTTTATAGCCTTTGACACTGACAAAGATCGTGCATATTGCGGGTTAAAAGCTATGTCTTCCAGTGCCTTCGTGCATATTGCGGGTTAAAAGCTATGTCTTCCAGTGCCTTCATCTGTTAAATCCTTCCTACTCAGCAATGTTCTACGCCGCCATCATCTTCATCACCATCTTTTTTGTTAGGGTTACTATCGCCTACATCAACTATTTAGTTTGGTGTATTACCCTACTGTTGCTCCTCCCCTTCAGCCTGAATA
>NW_021468643.1:0-331 GCF_001605985.2 Dendrobium catenatum
TTCATTTGAATCATCATTATGATGAACTGCTCTCTCCCCTTCCACCTCTCTTATAGAGTCCAATGTCGGGCATTTACTTCAAGATTTATGTAAGTTTTAATATATATAGCGTGAGGCGAGGCGGGCCTTAAGGAGGGCCTCAACTTGCCTCATAAAAAAACTTGAGGCGTAAGCATCGAGGCTTTTTTTATTGGAATTGTGCAAAGGAGGGCCTCAAGGCGAGCCTCATATTGTGCAATTTTAAACCATGAAATTATGTATTCGGGTATTGAGGCGTTTTTCATTCATAAGGTGATGCGTAAGCTTCAAGGCGTTTTGAGGCGTAAGCCTC
>NW_021468644.1:0-284 GCF_001605985.2 Dendrobium catenatum
AATGATTGTCTTCATTTTTTTTTATAGATTTAGCTTGACAGTATCATTTTTTATTATGGTAGATTACTTGTGTTTTGCCTACGTGCATTTCTAATAGGACAACTATGTTTGTCTACCTATATTAATTAAAATAGAGAAAGAATGGTTTCTCTAATAAGAGTAAAAGCAAAAAAAAAGTGGATTTTTTTTTTTTGTATACAACACCCAACTGTAACATGTTGAGCTATTGAAATTTATTCTTGCTGAAGTCACCTGATTCCCTTCCACCCTCGTAAACTATGTTC
>NW_021468645.1:0-233 GCF_001605985.2 Dendrobium catenatum
ATTAGTCACATCAAAGATTACAATTGACTTAAGAGCGGAAAAATAAATTACAGACTGACTCAACCCTAATCTACTCCATCTTGAGCTAGCTCTGTTTTTCCGTCTGATCTTCTGATTCCTAAAAAGTCAGTAGTAGAAGACAGTCCAGGTCAAGTAAGAGTGTTTTCCAATCATCAAAACATAGTTCATAGACCTAAATTTGCAACATCAGGATCATTTCTCTTTATTGATTG
>NW_021468646.1:0-258 GCF_001605985.2 Dendrobium catenatum
GGCATCCGGGGTGTCCTATGTGGCGACCGGGTGGGAAATCAATAACTTTCAGCTCAGGAGTCCGATTCGGCTCTATGACCCAATTCCGGAAATCTTTTTCCGAGCCGGATGGGGCACCGATGCGCCATAGGCCCATCGGCCGGCCATGCGGAGCAAAAAAATGCAATTTTGACCCCCTACGCTCTGTCAGAATGAAGATGCGTCAAAATCACCTCTCCACGCCGTCAACTTAAGAATAATTTCAGAACATATTTATAC
>NW_021468647.1:0-301 GCF_001605985.2 Dendrobium catenatum
TCTGATGCCTAGTGATTTGGAGGAGGCAATGAAGTTGACACAGCTGGTAGAAAATCAGAATAATATGGAGAAGGGAGCCAGGAGCAGCAGCTCGGGAGGCTCTTACAAGACTACGACTACTCTTTTAGCACCAAAGGGGCCTGCATCAGTCAATAATAATGAGATCACCAGGGAGAAGCCAGTAGGAGGAGGGAGTGGGAATAACTTCAAGAAGCTCACTGAGACAGAATTACAGGAGAAGGGGGCAAAAGGCCTTTGTTTCATATGTGACGAGAGGTATACGCCGGGGCACAGGTGTAAA
>NW_021468648.1:0-881 GCF_001605985.2 Dendrobium catenatum
AGAAAGCAAGGAGGATCAAAGGAGAAAATACATTTTTAGAGATAAAGCTTGAAGATCCCCACAGGTAGAGTCTGTAATTAATTTGACTGGATTGTATAATGGCAGACAACTCAGCTGCCAAACATGTTTGTAATAACTGGGAAATTATTTACATTTATGTCTTTATTTATATACAAAAGCATGTGTTGAAGTGTTTATTGGGTGCGCAATAGAAATGCATGTCTTTCCTAAGTTTCTTCTCTTATTTTTGTGGGTGTGGCCTGGACTTGATCACGTTAGGCTCTTAGGATAAAAACTAAGTTTTCTACCCCTTAACATGTAAGAAATCTAAAAAAAAATAAAATCAAATTAGGTTCCATGTCTTTCAAGTAAGAAAAATTACATGGCTCCCTTCAAGGAGCCAAGTTTTCAAAATAAAAATAAACATGCATAGCCAAAAATGTGTCACATGTAGAATGCCTTCACATAAGGATTAGATAACAAAAAAAAAGTCTTTTTTTTGTGAGTCAGCATTTGCATACCATACATGCTAAGGCATCTTGGTCTCAAAGCCAAGCTATAAGCCCTACCTTCTAAATAAAAAAACAATCCTACCACTCTACATTTGCATTGAGACCGGACGGCATGGTTTTAAAAGCGATTAGGAGGGTTAGCTGGTAGTCCCTTCCAGGCGGGACAATAAATCCAGAAGTCGGGCGGGTTATGCCTCCTGTGAGGTGTAGCTTGTAAGTCTCTCTTTGTACTCGTTAGATCTAGGTTCGAGGCACTATCTGTCGGTAGTCCTCACCTTAGTCTTAGGGTCAAAGGCATGGGTTGATTCCAAATCACCATATAAGCCCTCATTCTTCGGGCAATTCCTCCAACAAGCGTTGTTGGGATGT
>NW_021468649.1:0-239 GCF_001605985.2 Dendrobium catenatum
CGAACCCGTGCGAAACCTGGACCGTGGATCTTGAATCTGACGGTCCCAGATTTACCCATGCATGCGCATGGCTGGACCGAACCCTTAGGGGTGTTTTTGGTTTCGTTCTCCCAATCCGCTCGACGAAACGCAACGAAATTTTAGATACAGAATTTAGACATGAAGAGAACTTATGGGGGCTGTTTTTCAAGACTAAATATGCTGTATATTGAGAGCTACTTAGATCGACGTGCCCTAAC
>NW_021468650.1:0-676 GCF_001605985.2 Dendrobium catenatum
TTAATCAATTTAGAAATGCCAAACATAATCTCTAAAACTCCAAAATTAAAAAGCTTAAGAAAATAATCATATAGGAAACAAAAACTAAAAAAAAAAAATAAAATGAAAACAAAACAATCTAGAACAACACAAAGCTAGCACACAACAAAAATAACATAAAACTAATCAAAGAAGAACATTTCAAGAAATTATGAAGCAGCAAGTTTAAGCAATTTTGAGCTGCGAGCCTCAATATGTTCAATTTTCCTATGCTCTCACGAGGTCTTTGGTGAGAGCAACCCAACAAAATTCAACAAAAATCAGATTTAGGAACCCAACCTAGTTTGGGTCCCTTCTTAGGAAAAGTAGAATACAATGTAGGTGTGGTATGCTGTGAATCATGTACCTTAGGTCTCCACATCCAATATGTGCTATGGTGAACAGTGCAAGTGTGTGAGATGTGTCCTAGCATGCACCAAGAAAAGCATCTAACTCTAGAAAAAGGATTTCTTAAATGGTTTGAGTTATAATGCCTCTTCCTAGGTCTTGGCTTTTGATCAAAAGTGGGCGTCATCCAAGTTTTCTTAAGTGTGTTCAATTCATTTTTAATCCTCAAGTTTGTGTTTTTTAGAACATCATTCTCAACCCTCAAGTTTTTTTTTTCTCTTTAGATTTCTTGAAATCAGATTCAAGTGAT
>NW_021468651.1:0-322 GCF_001605985.2 Dendrobium catenatum
ATTTTCATACTAAAATAAAATAAAGAATAATTAATTCTTCCTTAAGTATAAAAAAATATTCACTTATTATTTTGATAAAAAAACTAAATCAAGATATTTATTTTTATATTAAAAATAGAACAACAAATATTCAATACATCCATACGGATAAAAGAAATATTCACTTATCTTTTTATTATGAAATTAAACTATTATTTAAAGTTAGGTCTACATTTACAAATTCTTCCCCTACCTTAGAAAGGAACTAAGGTATGATTTATTTTAATTTTGGGTTTTAGACTTCCTGTAAGGGCAAACCTTTGTAGTTAATTACATCTCTAAG
>NW_021468652.1:0-614 GCF_001605985.2 Dendrobium catenatum
AATGCATGATGGTCGACATATCCAAATCATGTATGCTGTAAACTTAAAATAGGCTTAAAAATATTTTTTTTAGAAGACTAAGCTTTCCCAAATTTAGCCTCATCCTCATAGGTCAGATTATTCGGATTTAGATATGCATACGACCTCGGGGATGTGTCTAAAATAAGAAAAGAAAAGTGCAATAATATGCATGCAACCCCGGGGGAATTCTCCGGCTAATTATGTAGAATCGTTATCTTTTTATGTTACTTAACTCCTATTTTTTTTTTTTAAATCTTTATTTACAAGTAAAAAAAATTTCACACTCTCATGAGCCTTATGTTTCCAGGCTAAAATAAAAGCGGTACACAAACAAAAAAATTTATGAAAAGCAAGTAATCATATACACAATCATATTAACACATCAGATAAAATCAAATTAATTAATAAATATCTTTAAACAAATTACCTTGCTTATTACAACCCAGAGTCTACATAAATTAAAGTTGTCGGGCACGACTGACAACAACACAGATTCTAATCCTAATAAAGATGCAAGTGACTTTGAGTGGGATACTCCTCGTCTTCAACTCTTCAGTCTTCCTTTTCTTCATGCTCATTGGATCCTTCGTAGT
>NW_021468653.1:0-378 GCF_001605985.2 Dendrobium catenatum
GACGAATCCTTTCACTATGGATGCCTGGGGCGTCACACTTCTAATCCTTTCTTAGATTAGATGAGGACTTTAAAATTGTATGAGGTCATTTTGTGATAGATAATGTATCATAATCTGATGAGACCAAAGGCTCGACTGATGTGCTATTAAACTCCTTTGTCTCCTCTTCGTCACAAGGTGGTCTCCTTAAAGGATGAATATGAAAAAGCCCAAGATAATTTTTAATATCCCAACGACATTCTAGCATATGATATGCGCATGGTATATAATTCTTTTATAGCCCTTGACATGGCTACTAAGAGTATCTCCCTTCAATCTACAGCTGCATCATTTAATGCTGTACGTGTAGGACGTTAGATTGTGAGTCTTAATTTCTAG
>NW_021468654.1:0-223 GCF_001605985.2 Dendrobium catenatum
TCTCGAGGAGAAGTATAAGCATCCCCAGCGGCATCTTATCTTCATTAAATTTTAAATTTTAAATCCGTCATTAGGTATAATTCCTCCTACGGCATCCTATTGACATCTTTGGAGTTAGGAGTAAGCATCCCTAGTGGCATCCTAATCTTCATCTCTATGAGAAGTATAAGCATCCCCAGCGGCATATTCTCTTCATTAAATTTTAAATCTTAAATCTGTCTTT
>NW_021468655.1:0-547 GCF_001605985.2 Dendrobium catenatum
TTTGACTGGCGTTTTGTCTAAGTATGGAGAAGTTGCTATATATCTTGAAGATATTATACTATATATCTTGAAAGGGCTCCCAAGCACATATCAATCCTTCAAAATAGCGATTCGCACTATGACAAACCCTCTAAGCTTGGAAAATCTCTATCTCCTTCTCAGTGAAGAAATTCACGTTCACATCGACGCCGAAAAAGATCTCGGATCAACCGATCCAAAGCTCGCCCTCTACTCCTCTCGAGGGCGTGGTCGGCGATCCAATGGCAGAAATCAATTTTCCAATTCTGATTCATCCCAAAGAACTACTGAAGCCTCCAATGTCATCTGCCAAATTTGCTTGAAGAAGGGTCATTTCGCGCAAAGATGTTGGCATCGCCAAAACCTATAATACATGCCGATCCAATAGAATCAGTACAAGAAGGCGTTTCTTGCGGCCGCCGATTCAGACTTTACAACAATGAACTGAACAGAATGTACGGATTGTCGGGGGAATTCTCCAAGTACAACTGGAAGACTAATTATCCCTTCTGCTCATACAGTTCGATTA
>NW_021468656.1:0-252 GCF_001605985.2 Dendrobium catenatum
AAAATATTAAATAATTTTTATAATATTGGAAATTTATTTTGAATAAATATCATTAATAATAAATTTATTTTATGTTTATATTCATCACTTTTGGGTTATGAGTAAATCCTTCTCAATTGATTTATAATGCAAAAAAAAAATATTATTAAATACTCATAATACTTAAACAAAGTTCAATGACACCTAGCTCTATGGTAGAAAAAGTACATGTCATTATCTTTATAATAGGTTAAAATTAGTTAAACTAATAGA
>NW_021468657.1:0-240 GCF_001605985.2 Dendrobium catenatum
ACATTCGCAGCGAAAGAGCTCCTTACTTCCGATTCGACGTCGAAGGCGAAGAAGCTTCGACTCTTTCAAAACGCTACTTCGCGCGAACCAGGCGAAGAAGCGGAAACGACAACCAAGAATGGCCCCGAGGAAAAAGCAGCTATTGCATAAACAAAGACGAAATATTAGAGAAATTATAGAAATAGACAGTCAATGGTAGGGCAGCAAGCGAACCAAACGTTCGACGAGCTACTCGTTGTT
>NW_021468658.1:0-234 GCF_001605985.2 Dendrobium catenatum
TCAATCTAATTCGAGCCCAACACTTAGGATAGACTAGAGTGTTTTCTGAAGTAATTCAGAATCTCAAAACACTCCATACCCTTCTTCCTTTGACTCTAAAAATAAGTGTTCAGACTTGATCCAATCCCATTTGAAAATTCCTACCATTTCTCTCCTTTAATATCGAGTCTTGAAATTCTTAAATAAAATTTAAACCACTATTTTAATCGAGAGTTTTCATAGGAAATTCTGATT
>NW_021468659.1:0-333 GCF_001605985.2 Dendrobium catenatum
CTACGTTAATCAAAAAGTAGTTCAAACTTATGATTTTAAAACGAGGCTCTGATATCACTTGTTGAGTCTAGTAATTAGTTTATTAAGCCTAAGTGAGTGTCCCAAGGCTACCAAGAGGGGGGTGAATTGGTAGTTTAAAAATTAAGTCCCCTTTTTAAAATTATTGAACTGAAATAAAAATTTCTTTTAAAATTTGTAGAAAAATATTTTTCAACCACAGAGTTTTTAAAACTGAAATTTAAAGTGCGGAAACGTAAAAACATTAAAGTAAATGACACCAGATTTTTAGTGGTTCAGTCTATTACCAGACCTACATCCACTCCCCAGAGGCAC
>NW_021468660.1:0-232 GCF_001605985.2 Dendrobium catenatum
TTTAATAATTGGGCTTTTAAATTATTTTGCTCCAATTGAACTTCGAACTCTTTAAATCAATTCCATAGGCCACGAATGACCTAAGCAAACAATCCCAAGTGTTTGGGAAACTTTTAGAATTTTTTTAATTATTTTTAAAATATTTTGAGAGATCCTCTAGTCTTTTTAAATTAATTTGAAAATAAATTTTTTATTTTTAAAATATTGAAAATAATATTTAATTAAATATTAA
>NW_021468661.1:0-314 GCF_001605985.2 Dendrobium catenatum
GTGATAATAAAAATTAAAGAACTAAAATTTCATCTCAGATTTCCCTTAATTAATGAATTTGAATTTGAAATTCAAATATGAAAAGAAGTGAGGGAAGAGAGGAATTAATTATCTCCTTAATTGGGCCCTTAATTAGGGAGGAAATAATTATGATAGAGGGGAGAGAGAGGGCCAGCCAAGGAGGGAGGAAAGATGTCCAGATTCTATGTATGTGTCCACATACATTGAATAAGAGGAATTAAATTCAAATCCAATCTTTGAGTTCAGATTTGTACTAATTGGGGGGAATTTCTTAAAATAGGTGTATGATATTT
>NW_021468662.1:0-440 GCF_001605985.2 Dendrobium catenatum
AAAAGCTTAAATCCTTTATAACAGGCAATGGCTAATAGCACTCTAATTGCTTCCAATCTAGCTACAGGGGCAAAAGTTTCTTCAAAGTATATCCCTTCTATTTGGTTATACCCCTTAGCCACTAATCTTACTTTATTCCTAACCACCACTCCAAAATCATTTACCTTGTTCTTAAAGACCCACTTTATTCCAACTACACTTTGTCCCTTTGGTCTTTCTACAGGATCCCAAACATCATTCCTAACAAATTGATTCAACTCCTCTTGCATGGCTAAAATCCAAAACTTATTAGTAAGAGCTTGGTTTATGTTGGTGGGTTCAATCATTGAGAAAAAGGCAGAATGGTTCAACTCCTTCCTAAGTCCATGTCTAATCCTAACTCCATCAGAAGGGTCTCCTAAGTTCAAATCCTTAGGATGACTTGTAGAGTATCTCCAATC
>NW_021468663.1:0-272 GCF_001605985.2 Dendrobium catenatum
AATTGGTTATATACATTGTCACTATTTCCTTCATGATCTGTTGTTTGTTTTTGCCTATTTATAGGCTCCAATTATATTGATAACATATAACAAACTTTGTTTCCTCTCATGATGGTATTAGAGCTATTGTAGGCCTTAGTTTTCTAATACCTAGCTTCCTCCTTCTCATGCTTTGCGTATTCTTGCATTGCACGCTTGTGCTATCCCTGTGACTTAGGCTTCGTTTGTGACGGCTTTCTTACCGCTTCTTAATGTAGCTTTTAAGTACAAAA
>NW_021468664.1:0-209 GCF_001605985.2 Dendrobium catenatum
AAATATCCTTGCATGATGATTCTACGTTTCTTTCTATGCATGCATTGATTAGTTATACTTTGTGGTTTTTCAATCAAAATATCAACTTTTCACATTTCGTTTTAGATGTTTGATTTCCTTTAATCTCAAAAGGCTAAAAGCCTAATAAGATATATATTTCTTTAATTATTTAAAAACCTTATAAGACTAAAAGCTTCAAAATGGATAAA
>NW_021468665.1:0-228 GCF_001605985.2 Dendrobium catenatum
ATAAAATAAAGATGCAGAAATGTAATATGCGCTAATAGGAAGCAGACATACAAACTGTGGAAGCGAACTATGGAAGGCTCGCAATATCGTTTTCAATGACTCGAGCTAAGCTCGAGCTTAGGATTTGGCTCGCGATTTGAGCTCCATTTGTGCCTGATTTGTGCTCGAGTCGACTCATTTGCACCCCTATAACAAAATAATTGAAATAAATGTTTCCACACAACATAA
>NW_021468666.1:0-375 GCF_001605985.2 Dendrobium catenatum
ACTAATTGTTCTAATAAAATATGGATTTTGTGGAAAATTCACCTCAACATCTCTGTCATCTCTAATTTTCATCAAGTTGTTCATGTGCAAATTTCTTATTCCAATTTTATTTTTAATGCTTCTTTGTGTCGCTACTTGTACTAGAATAGGTCGACTCCCTCTTTGGGAACTTTTATTGGATTTTTCCCACATCTCTAATTGTCCTTGGTGTGTGGGTAGTGATTTCAATATTATCTCTAGTGCTAATGAAAGGATAGGGGGTGACCTCCCTAATGTGAATGCTATGGATGATTTCAATAACATGATTTCTAATTGCAACCTTTCTGATATTAGTTTTACTAGTAGTGCTTTTACTTGGAGTAGATCTTCTGTGAT
>NW_021468667.1:0-306 GCF_001605985.2 Dendrobium catenatum
CCCTTATAGTTAATTACCCCTCCCGATCACGAGAGAAAACTTTCAATTAAGGCTAGTCGTCAATCAGATACGTATAGAAATACGCGTATCTGGCATATAGTAGCAGCATATGTATGGAATGGTTAGAGAATTTGGATATGGAAATTGGGTTTAGATTTGGGAATTTGGGAAATTTGATATTTAAATAGAAATTGCACCATCCTACACTTAAAGCGGATGGTGGGGGAATGGATGATGGGCCCGATCAAGATTCCATGGTTCCATCGTCTCGGGCGATCGTGGTCCCTGGTCTACTTAGTCAGAGGA
>NW_021468668.1:0-204 GCF_001605985.2 Dendrobium catenatum
CCAGACAATGATTGGCGCGAACCGCGGAACGAGTCCGTGCGTGCCAAGTGTCGCGCTGTGGGCTTTTTCTGGGATTTTTGGATTATTTTAAATGCTTTTTGAACTATTTTCACTAAATAATTCGTAGAAAATTCGTTTTTGCTCCGTTTTTTGCGCACAATACCTCGTTGGACTCGTATCGTCGTCCTCTACATGATAAAAAAT
>NW_021468669.1:0-523 GCF_001605985.2 Dendrobium catenatum
TCTACCGCCGCGAATACTCCAGGACGCAACAATAATAATAACGTTTTCATTTGACTATTGCTTTCTCATTATATTTGAAATATTTCTATGATGAAAATAGTTTCTTGAAAATTTAGTTGCTAAGTTATTTTCCTCATAGCAATTTAACAATTAGTTTCATAAAATATTGTAGCAGTCACAAATTACTCGTAATCTATGTTTATTTGATTTTTTTTACTTCTTAAACTCTATAAATTAGAATTTTAAGAGAATTATGAAAAATATGAGTGTTGAATGCAATAGATAGCTAGATTTTTTAGAAATATTAAAAGAAAAAAAAAAAGATAAAAAGGAAAAAAAAGTAAGAGCTAGAAAAGGCTTTTTTGGCATCTATCCTAGTAAATATTTTCTTTATGATCTCGTTATTTTTCTTATTTTTTATTTTATTTGATTAATGTAATTTGTTATTTTTGTATATTATTAATAAAAATATGCCATATAATGCTTTCTAAATTATAAAAAAAAAACAATTCATTTCTATTTT
>NW_021468670.1:0-289 GCF_001605985.2 Dendrobium catenatum
TGAGTTGCTCGGCTGCCGAATGGCTTATCCGATAGTTATTTTTACCTTTTTTTATTATTTTTTAAATTTCTGCGTAAAATAGTCCGTTGGAAATTGTACCAGCGGAATTTTTCCGCCAGAAATATTTCTTGCGGCCTATTGTACGTCGGAATTGCTTTTCCAACTCGCGTTTTACTGTAAAAAAAAATCGGTCGACAATCCGTTAGAAATGCTAATTTCCGACTGATAAATTGACCAAAACTATTTTCCAACGCCAAAGTAGCACAACAATTAGCTACTTTATTACAAT
>NW_021468671.1:0-1108 GCF_001605985.2 Dendrobium catenatum
TTCAGTATTAAAATAAGTTTAACCACTACAATAATGCTAGAATTGCAATGAATTTAACTGTTGCTATTCTTTCTAAGAGTTAAAGCAACTACGAGATATTAATATGCCAAAATAAATATTTATGAAAATACCAAAATTGCAGCAAAATGCCTTTATAGAAAAAAGCAAACATGATGGTCTGGTAACTATTGGAAGTCTAATAACTATTGGAAAATACTATAAATTTTTAGCGGCATTTTTAACTGTTACTAAAGCTCAAAATAACCACTACAAAATCCTAAAATCTTAGCAATGAATAGTCCTTCTGGAAACGTGTTCTCTTGAAAATTTACATTAAAATGATATTCTTCAATGAGAATAACATTTAAAATATTTGGAAGGAGAAAATCAAAATTATTTGAAGACAAAACAATGGGTTTTGTTTGGCTATATATTGATTATATTTAAAACTACTTAGAAGAGCAATGCATCTAATAATTGTGGAGGGAAAAATGATAGATTTTGTGGGGTTTATTGCTTAAGTTCATGATGTTAAGAAGAGCAAATGCAAATGTTCAACATAAATTAATTAAGTAGAGAGAAAAAAAATTTTATGCATTAAAAAGAGGTTGAGTGAACCCAATAAAGAGCAGATAAATTTGGTCATAATTGAGTAGTGCAATAAGCTTACTTTTACAAATAGCATAAAATATTTTATTTCTTCATATTTGTCACACACACATAAAATCAAAATTTACATTAAAAACTATCTAAATATGAATTTATATTAAACATTTTTAAATTATGAATTGTTAACTTAGAAAGGCTAATAAATCTAAATCATTGAAATAAATCACATGCCTTAAAAAGCAATTTATTTTTTTTAAACTAAACTTATATATGTTGCAAAAAGTAAATTTTATTGTTTTAATTTAAAAATTATAATACTTCTTTTTTGCATTTTTTTCTTAAGCATTCAAAATACTCTAAAAAAGAACATATTTTGACGCATGATATCATTTTTCTTTATAAAGTCTATAAACTACTTAGAAATTAGAAAAACGGATTTGAAAAATCTAGTTTTTGGCCTGCCTTCAGACCTATCTTCTACATAGATAGTCCTCTGTCA
>NW_021468672.1:0-270 GCF_001605985.2 Dendrobium catenatum
TAGGATCATCAAAGTTGTTAAAACCTCAGGAATAAATATTAATTTTTTTAAAAAAATTAAATTATAAAATACAAAACAAAATTTCTATCAGGTAAATCTAATGAGCTCGGCTAAGATTGACGTGTATGTAATTCGATAGACATACCAAGGATCAATAGTTATCACCGTGGATCACATAAATGTGATTACTGTCCAAAATACAACAATCAATTTAGCTTCAAGGGAACAAGTACATTGGGATTCATGCCGGGTAGGTCGACTATGGAAGCC
>NW_021468673.1:0-2247 GCF_001605985.2 Dendrobium catenatum
CTGTTATTATAAGCAAATTTGATCAAAGGAATATGATCTTCCCAACTTCCTCCAAAATCCAAAACACATAATCGCAGAAGATCTTCCAGAACTTGGATAGTCCTCTCAGACTGTCTGTCAGTCTGCGGATGAAAAGCAGTACTGAAATGCAACCTCGTACCCAATCCTTGCTGAATACTCTTCCAAAGTCTGGAAGTAAACCGTCCATCTCAATCAGATACAATCACTTTAGGCACACCATGTAATCTAATAATCTCCTTCACATATACCTGTGCCAACTTATCCACCGGACCCGTCTGCCTTATCGGAAGAAAATGTGCAGACTTTGTCAATCGATCCACAATCGCCCAAATGGCATCGTGCCCTTGCCTTGATCGAGGAAAACCCATATCAAAATCCATCGTTACCTCCTCCCATTTTCACTCAGGGATAGGCAACGTGTTACAAATCTATTTTCATGGCTTATGTTTTGATGATTGACAAACACTATTTCTCTTGTATAGCTTGTTGCTTCTAACGTTTCAGGAATCGAAGATCGGACGAACAAGATGAAGCAATTCAGGGTTGCGTAGGTTTAGGGTTGAGTCAGTCTGTACTTTTTTTTTTACTTCTTGAATCTACTTGTAATGGTCAAAGATATTGATGCTAAATAACCCTACACACACACTTGAGAGACTTAGAATTTCTATTTTTACTCATATCGGCCAGGACGATTTTTTACATCGACCTGGACGATCAGGCTTAAAACAAAAAGTCTAAATAAGGATTCTTAATTAAGGCAGCCGTCATTAACATATCGGCCTGGATGATTCGTGTATCGGCCAGGACGATAAGCTCAAAACAGAAAGAAGTTGTCGCCATAGAGAATTAAGGTATACTGTATTTTTTAAATTATTGGCCAGGACGATCATGGATCGGCCTGGACGAAATATTCAAATTATGCCTTAATTGATCAGGAAATTAAGGGAGTAATTAAGGATGATTGATACAATCATATCCACCTGGATGACCGCAGGATCGTCCAGGATGATCCAGTCAAAAACCTTAAGTTAATTCAGGACGATAAATATCGGCCAGCTCGTATCCAGGGCTATGCTCAGGACGATTTTCCTCTGATTTGAATTAATCGGCCAGGACGATCGTGAGATCGGCCTGGACGATCAAGCCAAATTTCAATCGCCTAGGAGTGTATCCAGGGCTATGCTCTGGCCGATCTTTTGAGTTTTGTACGGATCAGCCAGGCCGATGTCCATATCGGCCTGGACGATAAAGTCGGCAACTTGCAATTAATGAGCTCCTTTGAAGCTCTTCTATTTAAGAGCTCATGTTCAACATTTTTGAAAACCTTTGGCTGCTGCCTTGACCTGAGAAGGCCTTGAGGAGAAAAAGAGAGAGAGGGAGAGAGAGAGAGGATCTTGTGAGGGGGAGCTTGTGAGGGGATTCACGAGGGTTGCTTCAAGGATCGCTCTACTTCTTCTTCGTCTAGAGTTTCTCGTCCGTGGAAGGGTCGGTAGAGGTAAGGAGTTAGCTTTTGGTTGTGTTTCTCTGCCAGCTTCAGGAGGAAGCAAAAGGAGATAGGTTCTCTGCCTTGCCGGGGTGGCAAAAAGGAGGTTCTTGTGAGGGCTTCTCCGCCTAGCCATAGGGGATAAAGGAGAGTCACATTTTGTAGTGCAATACTTGGAGGGTGCCTCAAAGGAGCGGACGTAGGTCAAGTCGACCGAAGCACTATAAATTTCTGTGTTCTTATTTCTTGCTTCCGCACTTTTAATTCCACGTTTATTTTTGTGGTGTGATTTTGGTTTATGTGTTTTTTATTCTTTGTGAAAAGAAATGTTTAAAATACCAATTCACCCTTCCTATTGGTTAGCTTGGGCCAGTTCTATAGGGCTTAACATCTCTAACGTACTTTCAAGTGGTATCAGAGCACTTTCTAGTGTCATCTAAGAACTTTTAAGTGGTATCAGAGCGGGATTCAAAAATTTAAGTTTGAAAACTTTTTGAATTAGATCCATGGCTAACCTTGGGAATCGTAACACTACAAATGGGTATTCTATTACCCGACCTCCCCTGTTTGATAACCTACCTTTTGATTTTTAGAAAACCCGCATGTCAACATTTTTATAATCTACTGATCATCACAGGTGGATGCTTATTAAAGAAGGTTATTCTCCACCTTCTCGTGAAATTAATGGTGTTAAAACTGAAATTGGTTTTACTGAATGGACTTTCGATGAACGAGATTTAGCT
>NW_021468674.1:0-483 GCF_001605985.2 Dendrobium catenatum
CTCATGTTTCCTCTCTCCAATCCAACTCAAATTTCAATTAATGCTCCCCTAATCCTCTCCTAAAACCGCAGCCCCCTAGCCCTAATTTCGGGATTTGAATTCGCATGCATTAATTTTCCCTCCCTCTCTAATTAAAAATCTGAAATTAAAATCAAAATTTCTTTTTTCTAAAATATTTCTCCACCTCTCACCCAACTCACATTACCTCTACCTTTCCTTGCCCAAGCCGCCCCTCCCACGTTCCTCTTCCCTCTTAAAGGCCCAACTCTCCTTATGTTTGGAAGCCGAAGAAGAAGACAACATCCTCCTTCCTTCTCTCCGATAGTGTATGGTCGATCCTAAGATTGACCACAACTTTGTTTACAACGCCCAAGGAGAGATAGACATCTTTTGAACTCCTTTCTACGAGCCCGATTGTGAGTACGACGATTCGGTGGAAAGCTACGTGTTGACCCGTACGCTGTAACAAAAAAAGAGAAAAAA
>NW_021468675.1:0-316 GCF_001605985.2 Dendrobium catenatum
AGAAGAATGTGACTTAGCACAATTAAATGCCAAATATACAAATAGTTTCTTTTGTGCTTTAAAATTTGAAGACTATATGTGGGTTTCCACTTGCAAAAGTGGAAAGGACATATGGGATAGACTTTGTATAACTTATGAAGGGACAAATGAGGTTAAACAATCCAGACTCAATATCTTGTTACATGACTATGAATTATTTCGCATGAAACTAAATGAATCTATTTCTGATATGTACACAAGATTCATACAAATTGTCACTTCTTTGCATGCACTTGATATGGAATTAACTAATGCTGAAATGGTTAATAAGATTCTT
>NW_021468676.1:0-573 GCF_001605985.2 Dendrobium catenatum
CCGCATCCGCGTACTCTTCACGCGGTTATCCGCGGCCAGCAGCCGCAGCAGCGTGCCAGCCACGCGAAGCCGGCCGCGCGCGCGCTAGCAGTGCCCGGAAGGCAGCGCAGCAGCGGACGGCCAGCAACCACAGCGCGCAACACTCGTGCGCCAGCCAGCACCAGCCTCAGCCACCCAGCCCAGCCAGGTGCCACCAGCACGGGCGTCCATCCCAGGCGACGCTGAGCAAGAGCAGCGCGTCTCCGCGCGGAGCCGCGCGCGGGCATCCTGCCGGTCGGCCCGGTTCGGCTGCCCGCCATTCCGGGCCCGAATTTCGTCCCAAAGCCCAAATTTGACACGCGTTTTTCGGGTCCCCGGACAAGTTTTTCCACGTTCCGGACTCGATTATGACACTTTCGGAACTCAACGAGGCCTCTATGGTGAAGTTCGAACAAGATGTTAATTTTTGAAACATATTTTTGGTGTTTAGACCAATGCAAATTATCGATGCATGTATTTTCGGACTTCTGGAGCTTCGACGTCCGAAAATAGGGGGAAACTGATACGCCATGCAAAAATTATCTTGATCGGGCA
>NW_021468677.1:0-1438 GCF_001605985.2 Dendrobium catenatum
GATGAGTTTAATGATCCCAGGCAATCTACTGCTAACTCCCAACATATGTTGGAAGAGGTGCTTTATTGATTACCATCACAAAGCTTTCACAAGGAACTGAAAGGCAAGTCAACGAGTTAGGTGCAATCATTCAACATGCCAGAGGAACTACCTGAGAAGGATTTTACTCCAAGGTCAATCTTGAAAATGCCACATCAATCATAGATCATGCAACAACCTCAACCACAGTCCATTTAGGCCATGGATTGACAAAAAAATGTGATTGAAACAGTCGACAAAAGCATTTGTGTCTGCATGCTTGACTTTCATGGTCACCGTGATCACAATTATTACAATGATTGGATTGCCTCTCTTAAATGAGTAGAAAGAATATAGTGAAAAATGAAAAGCTCAATTTGTTAGATAAAAACTCAAACATGCATCAGCTTGGTAGCAAAAATACCAAATAAGTTGTGAACAAAGAGGTTTTTGGTGTATTTCTATATAGTTTGGAATTTTATGCAGCCATTCAAGCTTACCAATTTCGGGGGACATAACTTTGTTCAAAATAAATTATGCTTTATGGTAATTGGATTTCATGTTTCCCCAAAAAAAATGCTTGTTACTGTTAAATTCAGAGAATTGGAGAGGGAAAATGCTTAAGTTTATCATACAAAACTATCTTTATTTATAGATTTATACAATATGTCTTAGTAAATAAAAAAATAACTATGAAATCATGCATAATTGCCTTAATATAATCCTTCCTAAATCAGCCACCCAAATATATACGGAGAACGGCGTGATCCGGGTGAGCCTCCCACAAAACCCCATGCTGACTGTGGAATCAAAGGTCAAGGGACGGCTGAGATTTAACAGCGTGATCCATGTGAGCCTCCCAAGGATCCCCATGCGAGTCCTAGGATCAAGGGCCAAGGGATAGCTGGGATTTAACACTCCCCCTCAAGCTGGAAAATACATACATGTCATTCCCAACTTAGTAATCAGTACCATAAAGGTATAGTTATCCAGTCCCTTGGTAATAATATTTACAGCATCAATTTCATCCTTTTCCTACACCCCATACATCTTGGTTTCACCTCCAATAAACTCCCACTGCTCTTTCTTTAGGAGCTGCATCTCTACATCACCATCATACAAAATTTTATGCAAACTTGTACTAAGATCAAAAGAATCAACACTAACATCATAAAATCTTTGATCATCTAGCCACAAAATTTTTATCATTGAACCAACAATCCTTGGCCCAGAAGCCTCTTGTACGACCTGAGCATGCTTCCATCTTGATTTTGTTTTACATGTATCTTTAACATGGCTATGATCATTAACCAAATATTTCACTATAGAGTTTTTAAAGAAGAGAACTTCCTTTAATTTCAATTATTTGCCTTCATACTCAGCATACATAACTCTTTTATGCTTCTTAGTGCTAGCAATT
>NW_021468678.1:0-397 GCF_001605985.2 Dendrobium catenatum
GTTTGATTATGATATAAAATTAATTTCAATTCAATTTTTTTATTATATAAAATTGATCCAAATTTAATCCCAAAAAAAATTATTTTGGATCAATTTTATATTATTGAAAGACTAAATTAAAGCAAGGTGTTTACATATATTAATAGTTAGAGGACTATTTTAAAGTTTATCCCTTTTTTTCTATATAATATATATCAGTCATATGATTTATTGTTTTTGTGAACTTTTTCTAATGCCAGTATTAAAACTTATGTTTTACTTTATTATGATCAATGGTAGCAAGAAATTAAGGATCCGTCTGGGGTGGTTTTTGTATTGTTTTGCAAAGCTGATGTTGATAAAGTAATTTTTTAAAGCTGTTGTAGAAAATAATTTTCTAATATAAAATTTGTTTAAT
>NW_021468679.1:0-641 GCF_001605985.2 Dendrobium catenatum
CCAAGTGTCGGCAAAGAACCGGATCTCCTTGACAGATATTCTCGTAAGAATCTAGAAGGAAGAAAGAAAAGAGTGAAGTAATCCCAATTCACAAGTAGAGATTCTTACCTTTAAACTCCAAGTGAAGCCTTCACGCTCTAGTTGTACGAATCCTCCTTTTAATGCACTCTTACACTCTCTCCTTGGCTATTCTCTTAAAAGGCATAAAGATCAAATGACAAAAAGATTGGGTGGCAGTCTAATTTGGACTATATATACAAAAGTCAAAACTGCAAGTTTTCAATTCTGCACGCAGTGGATCGTCCCGTACGATCGTGGATCGTCCCGGACGATATTACTTAAAATCTTTGAAATGAACCTGTTTGTATATCTGTACGAAATGTTTTTGTACAAGCTGATCGTCCTGTACGAAACAAGTTCGTCCGGTACAAACGGTTATTACAAGGTCGGTTCCAAAAACTGCAAAAAAATTGTTCTTAGTCTGTTGTATCGTCTGGATGAAAATTGGTTCGTCTGGACAAAATTTTTACTGAGACCAGATCGTCCTGGATGATATTTAATTTCATCTAGACGAAAATCTTATAGAGACCAGATCGTCCTGGATGATATTTAATTTCGTCTGGACAAAAATCTTACAGAGA
>NW_021468680.1:0-394 GCF_001605985.2 Dendrobium catenatum
TGGCTGAGCGCTATTACAACTCGTGCATATGAGTTTATGTTTTTTAATGATAATGAATATTAGGTTTCACTTTCTGCTGCCTATCTATACTTGAATTTTATGTTTATTTATGTGTACAAATTTTTTTGGACTATGATGCACCACTAAAAGCTCAAGATTTGGGAGAATTGTTTTACTTGTAATTTTCATCGATTTAATTTTTTATTTCTTGAGTTATGTTTTGTAGGGGTGCTTGCTTGCTTTCTAACCTTGCACACACACACTTAGGAATTTTTTATCTGATTTAGAGTTTACTATTTTTGGTCACATCATCCAGGACGATCCGTATATCATCCTGGATGATCTGTCAAAAAAAATAGAAACCTTAATTAGGGCATCTTAGATATGGCAGCCG
>NW_021468681.1:0-1667 GCF_001605985.2 Dendrobium catenatum
AAAGCGCTGCCACTCGAGGGGAACCGATAATAGATTGGGGGGTTCCCAAGCGAACTCGCCCACCAACCAAGCTAAGTATCTATGGGTAGCATTTTAATCTTGATTTCTTATGGCTTTTTTATTATTTTTTAAGCAATTTTTTATTTTTATTTTTAATTTTTATACTAAAAATATGTTTTAGAAAGCATTAAAAAAGTCATCCCAATGGGAGGACTTTCTTATTGCTTCTTAAAGCAACTTTTTAGTACAAAATCCTCAAACAATCATCTATGTAGATGAATAAAAAGAAGACAAACATTATATCTTTTAACTATTGTTGCGTCCTAGAATATTCACGATGATAGAAAAATATAAAGTTTAGCGTTTTAACTTTGTACAAATACCCAGCACGCATACAAATAAAAGAGGGTATGTTTCGTTCATAAGAGACAACAAAGATTTTTATGTGAAAAATCCTGAAAAGGGGAAAACCACAAGGCCTATTCCAATTTGAATGAATTCACTAATTTTTGCAATTTATTACAGATGATGCCCTTCCTTAGGGGAAGACATTTGCTCGATGTAGAAAATGTACATCATAATTAAAGTGTATTACATGGTGGGAGTTGGAATAATTATTGTTGATATGTTTGCTTGGTTGATAGGACCATAGTCGACGAGTGATGCATATCAGAAGAATCATAGTAATGTGACGGTGGTGGGAAGGGCCATAGTCGGACAACAGAGGTCGAAAAGATAATAGTTGGCGAGCAACGGAGGTCAGAAAGGCTATTGTCGAGTGATGAAAGTTGGGGATACCATAGTCTGGATATGGTAGTTGAAGAGACCATATATAGTCGGCAGGTGATGGAGTTCGGAGAGATCATAGTCGACAGGCAACGATGGTCGTAATGACTGTAGTCAGGCGATGAATGTTGGAAAAACCATAGTCGGCGATGGTGGTTAGGAGAAAATCTAGCGATAATCGATGAACGGGAGTAAGTCGGATGATAGTTGGTGACCGGGCAAAAGTTCGCAAAAGCCTAGCGATAGTCGGGGGCAAGGCATTAATCTGGAGCCAATTGGTGGATGGGTGAAAGTCCAGCGAAAGTCTGGTGACAGTCGATATTCAAGTATAAATCCAGCGTCAATTTGTGTTCGGGCATAAATTCAACGTCAGTTGGTGGTCGGGCGAAAGTCTGGCGACAAACGGTGGCCAGGCGAGAGCTCGTCATAAATTCGGCGATAGTCGGTGGCCGGATAGTGGTTGAGGAGGAGCTTGGTGGCAAGAGAGATCTCAAATTTCTCTTCCTCTCCACTCTTCTTTTATTCCTCCTTTTACTTAATCTCTATCACAATTAAGAAAAAAGGTTATTTATAGTATTTGGGGAGTGACATGGCCACTAAATTCAGAGAAGATTCAGGGCATATTGGAGTGTTTCCAATGAAAAACCAATATTAACTCCCTTGGGTCTGGATCATTTATCAAGTATTATAGTTTATTAATAAAGTCAGAATTTGACAATCTGGGGCTCGTTAGAATTGTCTCGTCGAGCCACTCGATTCAACTATTAAGCATGTCACATTTGGAAATCATTTGATTGACCAATTTAAAATTTGAACATTCCAAATGCGTTTAAGGTGATTTGAACCCATTTGAGCTCTGATTGGATCGAATTTCACTATAG
>NW_021468682.1:0-236 GCF_001605985.2 Dendrobium catenatum
GTGTGCCGGCTATTTTGCTTTCGGATGAAGAAGTTCTAAAACTTACATCCCCCTTTCAATTTACTCTAGTGGGTTTGGTCTCCTTGGACCAAATCTGGACTCTATCCGTGCCTTTTTCGCTAGTTTAAAACTAACTGGATTTTATTCTGTGGGTCTTTTTGATTCTAAGCATGTAGCAATACAACTCTCGAATGATCTTGACTATAGCCGTGTTTTTGCGTGTAGATCGTATTTTA
>NW_021468683.1:0-381 GCF_001605985.2 Dendrobium catenatum
TTTGTGCCACTGCTTATTGTGAGTGCTAAAACAATTCATATTAAACATTTTAATTGACTGATTGTTTTGCTAAAACTAACTGAGAATATATAAATTTTATGCAGGTCTGGTTCCTGGAGCACACTTCCATTCATCTCCCAAAGTATCCTGACAGAAGGCCTCGTTTCCTTCGATGGTCTAATGACATCGTATATAAGACTGAGAAGACTGCCAAATTATTTGTTAATTTAAAGAGAAGACAGTTATTTATTGTGAAAAGTTTTATATATTGCTTACATATTGCGTACGGTTTGCGTATACTATGCGTATGTATTGCGTACGTTGTGCGTACGGTTTGCGTATATAATACGTATATATTGCGTATATGATTGCGTTTAGATT
>NW_021468684.1:0-225 GCF_001605985.2 Dendrobium catenatum
TAAGAGGAGCTATAAGATTAAAATTATGAATGCAAATAACATGACCCTTAGAGTTTAGAAGGCTTAAATATCTGCCACGGACGGTCTCCATTGGGGGCAAGAGAGAAACGAAAGGAAAAATAAAAATCATGTTCGAGGGTGTGAATCGCGAGAGAGGAGCAAAGGGGAAAACGAAACAAGCTGTTTGGGTCGAGGAAAAGCAAGCCGTTTGGAAAAGAAACCCGC
>NW_021468685.1:0-721 GCF_001605985.2 Dendrobium catenatum
TCCGTATCGCCGTATCCGTATCGGTGCAACATAGGGATGAGTGGCTTTACACTTAAAGATAGAATGTGAAACAAGTATATATGAGAAAAGATTGAAGTAATTCCAGTGGAAGATAAAGTTGGAGAGAGTCGCCTAGAAGGTTTGGTCACATAAAACGTCGACCTTCCGATGACCCGATTAGGAGAGTGGATGTATTAGATCTGATTTAGATTAAAAAAGATAGAGATAGATATAAAAAGACTTGGTTAAAAAGTATTAGAAATTGTAATTTTTTATTAGATTTAAATGAGAATTTGACTCTTAATAGGACACAATAGAGAAAAATGATTTATGTAACCGACCCCATGTAGTGGGATAAAAGCGTAATGTTGTTATATTTTATTTTGAATTTGATTTTGATGATCCTGCATCTTTTTTTTTTTTGTAAATCCTAATCAATTTGATGTCAATATGTGAAAAGCTGTCCTACGGAGTATTATGCTGAAGATACTCATCTCGAAGGTTTGGAAAGATTTTAGCATTGACTCATTTGTCACCCACAAGTTATATAATAGTGGGTGGCACTGGAATTGGAACTACAACTAGTTTGAGAACAAAACTATCATTGCTAGCAGCAATGCAAAACTTTAGGATACGCAAATATGGACATGGGGACATTGGCCCAATACAACACGGATGTGGGAAACTGTAAAACCCGAAAACATCGTTTTAGGCTTCGCAC
>NW_021468686.1:0-250 GCF_001605985.2 Dendrobium catenatum
AAAAAAAAAAAAAAAAAAAAAAAAAATCAGAATTCTATCTCATTACAAGAGATTGTGTATAATAACGTTATAAAGTTTTTACTGAACTAAAATACTATTTTTAGATGTTAAAAATAAATTCTAAATTGATAAAAATCGTAATCTTTCAAATTCACACAACAAAAAATCTCGAATAAATACTCAAAGCGACAAGAACAGTCGTACCGACAACATACAAAAGTTACATAAATAAAAGTTACCATAATTTAAG
>NW_021468687.1:0-547 GCF_001605985.2 Dendrobium catenatum
GCCTTGGCATGTTCCTTCCTTCCTCTTACTTCCTCTTTTTCATAAGGTCACCTCACTTACCCTTCAAAGGCCAACTGGCACTACCTCCAATAACCACTCGATGTCCTCACTAACTCGAATGTTTTTATACTTTATCTCCTTCCTTTGGCCAAAAGTATCTCAAGTTACATGCTTGATCCTCATTGTCTACCTTTTCTCCTTAGACTCCCACCTCTTTCTCCCATATGGCATCAACCCAATGACGAACTTATTTCTATCATTCAAAACCATTGAATGGCATCATTATCTTCCCTTGCTTGTCAACCGACGCAACCCATCATCACTCTTTCTCCAACATAGGTGCCTACCATCATAGTCAAATAATGTTGATGACCATCGCCGCCCGTCCATCATTGACTAAAACCATAACCATATTTTCAAAAACTAACACCAGGATTTAACATTTCTCATCCTACATAGACCAACATTGCCCATACTCCATCCGTTAACACTAAAAGCCATTTATGCCCGCCTTTTGACACCTTTTGTTGATCATGCCAACATCCAT
>NW_021468688.1:0-2091 GCF_001605985.2 Dendrobium catenatum
AAAATGAACTATGATGTGGAACAAACATAAGACATAGCTGTTGTGAAATAATGATTAAACGTATTAGACATAAAGAAACAAGAGTTGTGATTTTAACACCACTTTATGTATAAGCGGTTTTTTTTAAAACATCACTTGAAAATCAAATAATATTACACAAGACCTTGATCTTATAAAAATTCTGAAATCTAAAAATTGATCCGAGAATGTCAGAACCTTCTTTGATGGTAGTAACAGCCCTAAGGAATGTTTGTAGAATTTCTCAATAAAAAAAGACAGTGCATCATGAGAACCATAATTTTACAAAGATAACATTTATAACTGCTAAAACTGTAGACCATATGACACAGTTTTGAGCTTTTTTGTTTAGGAAATCTTTTAATATTATCATAAATTAATTTTTTAGAACTTCATCATACATCTATTTTTTTAATATTCCTTTTACCCTTTTCGCCTAATTTGAGTCGTAATCAAAATCCCGAACTGCGGTGCGAGGTTTCGGGTTATTGTTTGGTTTCTATATCTATATCATATATATCTATCTTAAGTGCCAGAACCCTATGAGCTACTTTGTGTTTTATTAGAAATAGTTAGAGAATTTTCAACCCTTTTTTCCGACTCAGGTTTGCCTTGTTAGTAGAGTGGTATACTTTTATATGACAATCGTAAAAATATTACTATGCTAATGTGGATAATGTCCATGATCCAGCACAATTATATTGCACTACTCTCCCATTCTTCTTTTGACTGAACCAAGCCCCGATGATTGGTGTTAAACTTTATGTTTATTTTCTAGAGTGCGCACCTGTCAAATTGGTATTGACACGAGCACGAAAAGCGGACTCTGACGGCCCGACCCGAAGAAATGTCCTTAGAGGCAATTTGACCCGCCCCCGACTTTCAAAACGGTCGTTCGAAAAGTATCGCGGTTTCCATTATATTCACTCATTTGAAAATAAACGGTGTTCTGTTCTGGGTTGATCCCGACGTTCTCTTCTATCTCTTATAAGCCCGGGTTTAAATTCCCAAAAACCACCTAATTTCGAATCCCGCCGTTCTTGCCCGTATCGCCCCGCTCGCGCCACCTGCTATACCCGCGCCTGCCTCTGCCAGCGCCCGCTGCCCCGCCGCCTGCCGCGGTAATCAGCAACCCGCGCACGGGCTTGCCCACGTGCGCGCTTGCACGCGGCCCGCGCATGGAATTTGGCGACGCGGCGGGTTCAGTTGCCTCGCTTTCGCCATCAGTGTCCACGTCACCTGCACACACCCGCTTCGCCCCTGGGTTCCGTGTCGGGTCGGGTCAACCCAGCAACCAGCCGGGTCGGGTCCGGGCTCGGATTTTCGACCCGTTTCTCTACCCGGGTGGGGTTAGGGTCGACCCATTTTGCACCCGGGTCAGTTCGGGTTCGACCCGAACCCGACCTGTGACCCGAAATTGACACCCCTATTTATTTCTACTGTAATTGGATATTTCTAATCGGCTCTTGATGTTGAGTATTTATGAGATAAATTAGGATTAAGAACAACTCTTTCAATTATTTCTAGAGTGTGATAACATCTCTTTTGCTCGATTGATAAGGAATAATTATTCTCCTTCAAGTATTGGATGCCAAGACTGGTTTACAATTGTAAGAAGAAAAACCCTAAAGAATGAACAGTGAACTGTGGTTACACTATGGTTCCAACAATTGAATATATATCATGATCATAATTCTTTTAAGGTAATTAAAACTATAGTTCCAATTTTGAACAATCTTTCAACTAATTTCATTTTTTTACAACAAATAGATTCCTTATGTTGCTTAAAAAAAGTGAATTTGATGATACCGAAAGATTCATATTCCTATCAATTTTACTTTGGATGAATATCAATATGACATAGCAACTTTTTTTCACTTTTTGGAAGCTAAAGAGACAATTATCTTAAGTTGTTTGATGTGGCGCTCATGCATGCCATTTAAGAGGACGGGATATTCCTAAAGTCATGGGTTGATGCATAACTTATATATTTTCCAATAAATAGAAAAAAGTTTTTTTTTTTTTTTAATTAAAACCCACAAAGGGGCCTACGTGTTTCATCAAAAAATGCGG
>NW_021468689.1:0-279 GCF_001605985.2 Dendrobium catenatum
TCTAAATTTAAATTCAATTCAAGCCTCAATGAAAATCAAAAATCCAGATTCAGATCCAAAGTCCAGAAGCCTTGTCCTAAAGGCCTTTTCCAGTGAATTTTCAAACACTTCAAAACCTTATCAAATGACCTATGATTCAGAGTCTGTCAGTAGCATACTGATGGGACATGTCTCTAGAGGCTACCCTCCAAATTTGAGCTCATTCTGAGGTCTCTAACCCCATAATCAAAATCAAAATTCAAAGGCTGTAAAACCTTCAAATATTTACAGCCCATGCCA
>NW_021468690.1:0-240 GCF_001605985.2 Dendrobium catenatum
AGTTTTTCTAGGAAAAACTCGGTACAACTTTTGTATGACTCGGTATTTCTCGGTTTAGCTCGGTATAACTCGGTATTGGGTCTTCAAATTATGATATTCATCGTTATTGTTTGGTATTTGCTCGGTACAACTCGTTTTTTGGCGGGATTTGGCCTCCGACCGGACGTTCCTTTGCGTCCGGTCGGAGGACGTAATAATTGTTCCATTCCATCACCATCTAGACAATTGAAATCTCCTTAC
>NW_021468691.1:0-223 GCF_001605985.2 Dendrobium catenatum
TTATTTGAAGTTTCTAAACACATGCATGATGCATATAGGAAAATGAAAAAGATGCATGCTAGTTTAGGTTTAGAACTTGAAGAGCTTAAGAAGGAACACGAAATCCTTAGGAAAGATCATACTTTAATAGATGACAACCACATGAAATTACTTGATGAATATGATGACTTGAATAAAAATTTTGAGATTTTAAAATCATTCTATGCTGAACTTGAAAAAGATT
>NW_021468692.1:0-296 GCF_001605985.2 Dendrobium catenatum
GAAGATGATCTTAAGTTTCTTTATGCTAGGATTCGTACGATGAGGAATTATAAAAAAACTACTATTACTCTAGGCATGTCGAATTCTGATGCCTCTATGCTAATGCTATCAAAGGAGCTATATCTTATTTTCAAAATCTCTTCAACACACCTCCAAATCTAGATTTTGATATCAGCTGCTTCCCCTCTAGTAATGAAATTCCTCCTGATCTTATAAACTCTCTCACTACTCCTTTTTCAGATTTATAAATTAAGCAAGCAGTATTTTCCGGAGCTTCTGATTCCTCTCCTGGTCCT
>NW_021468693.1:0-587 GCF_001605985.2 Dendrobium catenatum
TTGGACGCTTCTTTCAAACGTAGAATATGAGAAAGAGCTTAGTTCTTTGAGAAGAGACAATATTCTACAACAAAAAAGGAAAGGAGAAGTTACCAAGAAGCTTAAAAATGGGAGTAATCCCATTTTTAAATCCAAATGACGTCTCTCTCATTTTGGAATTGTAGAGGGGCTAGAAAGGTAGAGGCCTCTCATTACTTAAGGGAATTTGTCAAGGATCTTCAAGTTTTTTTTGTTGGACTTATTGAAACTAAAATCCAATCTTTTGATAGAGTTGAAATCAATAAATTAATTGGTAATAATTGAGATTTTTTTAATGTCCCTGCTGAAGGTTTGTCGGGAGGAATTCTTATCTGTTGGAAATCGAACATTTGTTCTTTCAATATCATCCATTCTTCTAATCAAGTGGTTATTGGACATTTGAAAATGCTTAATCGAGATGAATGGCTTATTGCCACCACATATGGCAACAAAGAGGTTTATAAAAGAAGACAACTTTGGGAAGATCTACAAACATTCACTAATTCTTGCATTCCTTGCATTTTTGGAGGAGACTTTAACTGCATTCTTTCTCAAGAGGAGAAGAGAGG
>NW_021468694.1:0-426 GCF_001605985.2 Dendrobium catenatum
TTGGCTCTGGCCATAACCGGTATCTGTGGTGCCATTTAGCGACAAAACCACTCGGTTCAGAGGACCCCGGGTCATAACCGTTTACCTGCAGTGCCATTTGGCGGCGAAACTGCCGGTTAGAGGACACGTACCACGTCCTTACTGACAAGAGATTGCTTGAGAATGGATCCTAGAGATATTTTCGAATAGTCATTTAGCTCTTTGTGAGCTAGAGTTTATTTGAATTTGTCCACCCCGGCAGACTTTTGCGGAGGGTGGATGGATTTTGCTTTAAGTACGGATGGATGATTTCAAATTTAAATATTTTGGGGTTTTTGGGATTTTGAGATTTTTGGATTTTGTGGACTTTTGTGGGTATTTGGGTGGAGCTTGAAAGTGTTTGGAATGGGCTTTTAGGAGACAATTGAAAATATTTGGGAACCCCTC
>NW_021468695.1:0-297 GCF_001605985.2 Dendrobium catenatum
TCCACCACAAGGCGATCCTTCAAAAGTCCTCACACCCCTTTTCCTCTTACGAAATTCAACCCTACAAGTGGCAAACATAAGGTATAGATATAAGTTTTCTCCCTCATACCCTAAAAAAAAAACCCTAGGTTTCAAAAAGAACTATTTTTTTTTTTTTTATAAAAGTAACTCTCATTAGGATTTTAAAACACCACCTTACCTTTCTCTATGCTTAACCCGAAGGAAACTCTCATCTTCACAAAACCCTAATTTTATAAAATACAATTTATTCTTATAAAACTTAAATCAAATTCCATA
>NW_021468696.1:0-211 GCF_001605985.2 Dendrobium catenatum
GACAACAAAGTTCTGCTTCATGGACACCACCGTGACGACATCTATCCAATCCGTCTCCCTCACCCTGCCTCAATTCAAGCTCTCCATACAACCAAAGACTTCACCTCTCTCTGGCATGCTTGTTTGGGTCATCCTCACCATCGCTCAATGATCCATCTATCCAAGCTACTTCCGATCAACCACCTTAGGCTTTTACATTTTATATGCGATT
>NW_021468697.1:0-334 GCF_001605985.2 Dendrobium catenatum
TTCCATGCTGCAATTATATATATATGAACTAGTTATTGATTAGATACATATTATTGAATTAAATTACCAATTTTTTTTTTCTTATTTTAGTAATTACATATGAATTCATAATTTATTCAGTTCTTGATGCACTAAGCTGTATTCTACTGTACCATTTGTACTTTTTCTCTACAAGTTTATAATTTATTATACTCTTTACTAATTAAATCGAAACTTAAATATATTTTTATTTATTTAAATAGAGTCAATAATTTCTTCATGCTAGTCTTTATTCATGAATTGAGCTAAGATTATAAAAGTTTGTAATGCTAGCATGAAATATTAACATTTGTAA
>NW_021468698.1:0-330 GCF_001605985.2 Dendrobium catenatum
AAAAATCTTTAAACACTTGATGATCTCTCCTTAGATCGTTTCTGATTTTTGGAGTTAATTTCAATAAGTTTAGGACTCATTTCGGTTCAAATCATTAAAAGTGCCCTTAATTGAAACAATTTAATAATTACAATAAATACCCAAATTTCCAAAATTCATAACTAATTGTAGAAAATTCTAAATTAATCAAACTCAGTGGCTTATGAATCTAATTAAAATCTAGTATTTTCCAAAAATTTCAAACCCTGAAAATCTGGTCAAAGTCAAAAGGTCAACATTTTGGTCAAGTCTAAGTCAAAACCGGGTTAAAACTTCTAAAAATCATAACTT
>NW_021468699.1:0-369 GCF_001605985.2 Dendrobium catenatum
AATCCTATATCGTGAAAATCAGCATTCATCATGAAACATTTCATCTCCCTAGGACCCTTAGAGAATAAGAATCTCTTTCCTCCTCTCTTATCTTCTTTGTTGATAGTACAGTTGAAATCTCCTCCTATAATAGAAGGAATGTCATTTGTCAAATGCTTTTCCAGTTGTTTTCAAAGTTCGGTCCTCTCCTTGCAATCTCTGCTACCATACACACTAGCAATTCTCCAAGTTCCTAAAGAAGGAACTAAAAGATTGCAAATAACCACCTGAGAAGTGGCTTCCAAAACATTAAAAGATACCAACTTGCTATTCCATAGAACAAGAATGCCACTAGAAACACCAACAGCAGGATAATGAAAGAACTCCCAT
>NW_021468700.1:0-228 GCF_001605985.2 Dendrobium catenatum
CGACGATCCATCCCGTTTTCCATGTATCCCAGCTGAGAAGAGCCATTGGGGATCATGCTACCAGTACAGAGTTGCCAGGGACATTAACTGAGGAAATGGAGATGATACTGGAACCTTTGGAGCTCATGGAGGTTCGTCAGAAAACAGATGGAGAAACGGAAGTCCTGATCAAATGGAAGAACCTCCCTGACTACGAGGCCACGTGGGAGCCATACGAGCGGATGAAGC
>NW_021468701.1:0-1486 GCF_001605985.2 Dendrobium catenatum
GAGCAGGTTTGAGTCCAACCCAGCCACCAACTCAATCCAGACATTCTCAGTCCAAATTGACTCCACCCTCAACTCCAGCGTGTCCCCATCGGCCTACCCCAATCAACCCGACCCAAACCATGGCTGGCGGCGGTCGGAACCAATGGAGAACAAGTTCCGGTGGTCCCCCCCAGACAAACCCTGAATCAAAGCTGCTGCCCACCAGTTTGATCCCGACAACCTCCCTAGGACGTCGCCATCTTTCACCTGGCATCAATCTGAGCCCCCTCCAGTTCAATCTCGGCCGTCCAAGCCCGCGAGAGGTGGGTGAATAGGCTTGAGCTCCCCAGAGTGCAAGAAGGATTCCCAATCGCTCGAAATCATTCCCTAGAGCTCCTTCGACCTCCGAGGGTCTCCCTTCAAGTTCCCAGATCGATCCCTTTATTCATTCGAGCAAGCGCCCGTGAAAACTTCTGGCAACCCGCTCGAAGTCGCACCTCCGACCGTGCTCCGGTCCCGACGTCTGAAGGAGATCAGTTCGCCATCGTCCTCTGAAGCTTCCCGATAGAGAAGCTCATCCGTTGAGACTTTCTCTGCGGTAATCTCTTCATCCCGAGCTCCCTAGCTAGGTAGTCCGATCAAGTGTGAAGGAAACCTTCACCCCAACAGATTTCCACCGTTGGATTGAAGGTTTCCACTGTCCTGATCCTCCCTGTGAAATTTCATCAGAGTTCACCGGCGGGATCACCCGGATCACGCCGGAGAAGCCTCACGGTCTCGGATGCGTATGGGAGGTTGAAGACGTAATCTCAGCCGTTGATTCTGATCAACGGCTCGGATTAGATCTTGCGGTATTAGAGCGCGTTTAATCCCAGCCGTCCGATCCTCCATCCAAAGACTGTGGTTAATCGGACCGTTAACGGTCAGCGCCAATCATTGCCCAGCCAATCGGCGCGCGGCGCGTGTAATGGGATGCTGACTGTGTAATGGTCGAATTAATAATTCCAGAAATTCAAGGGAACTTCAAAAAATCATAACTCCCTCCAAACTTGTCCAAATTAGGTGTTCTTAGACTCATTGGAAAGTTCTCAGGGAGACATACAAAAGCCCTATGGTTTCAAGCCCTGGTTAGGTTAGTGTTATGTTTAATTTCAGTTTGAGCATTTCATCAATTTCTTTAATTATTCTTTAAATACAAGTCCACCAGGCCTGGAATTTTGGGAGATTGAAATTAAACATGTATTTGACATGTCCAAATATTATCTCCCCATTTTAAGATGTTCAAGGGCACTTTCTCCAAATTTTGAGTTTAAGGGTCATGGTTTGACCCTTATATTCAAAATGGGGTATAGACCTATCGAATGGGATTTAGGATGTGAATCTTTGTGTGATGATGATGTTTAGGATAAGGAGTGTAGAGCCACTGATTTTGCCCAAATCCAAGCTTAGGATATATCCCTATAGTGATTCGAAGGTAACTTAGAGCTCACCTTGGGTGGTTTAGTTA
>NW_021468702.1:0-255 GCF_001605985.2 Dendrobium catenatum
TTATATTGCATCAAAATGGCCTAAGAAAAATAGGGGGAATCAATCTCAGACCCTAAAACCCCTCTGCCAAATTTCAATCAAAGATGATTTATATATTTTTATTCAAAAATAAAGTTAGACTTTATGTATTTTTGAAATTATTAATAAATTACTGGTTAAAATAATTTTTAGTTATTTTTAAAATAGTGTATTAGAAAATACAAACAAAATGAGCCCAAGAACTCAAAATTTGTATCAGAAATGAAATTCTGATGA
>NW_021468703.1:0-438 GCF_001605985.2 Dendrobium catenatum
GCCTCGATTCCCGATTTCGCCTTTTAAAACCTTGACTTTACGGCAAAACCACCTGAAAAGAGGGCATGTGCCACATCCCTGCTGGCAAGAAATTATTTGATGATGAATCTTAGTGATACACCTGACATAACATTCGCTCTTTGTGAGCTGAGATAAATTTCAAATTTTTCACCCCCAACAAATGATTGCAGGAGGTGGACAGATTTTAGTTTTAGGTTTTAAGTGATATATTTTACTTTAAGATTTCAGACTTTTGTTAGATTTGAAATTTGACCTCTCCGGTTGATATTTCCTGTCAACAAGGTCATCATAGGGGTGACATTAAAGTCACTGAATGTTTGTAGGAATTTGAGAGAATCGAAACATTTGACCCGCGAAGCATTCTCAGAAAGTTGGTTTTTAGAATCGAATAAGATAGTTGGAGCACATGCATGTTGT
>NW_021468704.1:0-296 GCF_001605985.2 Dendrobium catenatum
ATATTATCTCTCTTATCTTATTCTTTTTAGTTTCTTAATAATGATATCAATTTTTGAATGTACTCGTCTTTTTCTTTTGATAATTTTTATTTCTTAAAAAAAAAACTATTTATACTTCTTTTTGTTTATTTTTTGAGTAGATAATTAATGATTTTAAATATCAACTTCTGCTTCAGGATTCTCATACAATCTTAATAGTTTTAATGTACAGGCTTGATGAGATTACTAATTCCATCTTCAAGTTATCTACAATTTCAAATTTTAATTTACTTATACTAATTTTTAATACTAATTAT
>NW_021468705.1:0-256 GCF_001605985.2 Dendrobium catenatum
ATTAAAAGCTTTCAACCAACCCACTAAAATCAGTAATAAACTCTCCTTGATATTAATTCACTTCTTTAATTCCAACCAATTTAAAGTAACTTAATTAACCATGATTGCTACTGGGTAACCCAAGCCTACGAGGCTATTAGTTTATCCCCAAGGAAGGTGAAATAAACTTTATGGCCTCGATGTGAAGCAAAGGTAGTAATCAATTAACCCATAAAAGAAATTTAATTAAAATTCCTAATTTATTAATATTTAAAAT
>NW_021468706.1:0-462 GCF_001605985.2 Dendrobium catenatum
CTCTAGGGAACAGTCAGAAACTCTTATACGTTACACATCATCAGGAGCCACAATAAATACAATAGACTCAAGAAAGGAAAAAGTGTACAAACTAACTAAAACCTAGTCTACCCAATCTTGAGCTGATTCAAAATTGCAGTCCGATTGTGTGAACCTGAAATATTAGTAGAAAATAGTCATAGAGAAAAATAATGTTTGCTATCATCAAAATCATAAGCCATAGATCCGTAACACAGTCAAATGACCTCTGATTAATATTCTTTCAATTTCATATTGATATGATATATCTCTAGAGGCAACCCTCTAAATTGGAGCTTAATCTGAGCTCTCTAACCCTAAAAATAAAATTAAAACCCAAAGGCTATAAAACCTTTAAATATTTACATCATATGCCACTAGATATGTCCCCTAGTGGATCCTAACCTTGATGCCTTCTCCAAAGCCTCTAATCACTTCTAGAAC
>NW_021468707.1:0-278 GCF_001605985.2 Dendrobium catenatum
CCGAACATTCTGTTACTTCAAACAATATTTTATTACAATCAATCATTCAATCCGCGCACATTACCCTTCTGGTTGGTTTGCTGAAAGAACAAAAGTAAAAATTTTATGACTCGTTGCCCACCGCGTCAAAGAGCATAGGCTTGTTGTTCCAAAAATCATAAGTGTTAGATAAACATGAACTCTTTAATTTTTAAAAAATTTACAGAATTAATCCTTGCTCTACGTATTTTTCAGCTTAAAGTCCTATATTCTGACACGAAAGGAGCTTTTAATAGTGA
>NW_021468708.1:0-367 GCF_001605985.2 Dendrobium catenatum
AGATTGTTGCCTTTCATCAACCCTTCCTATCCGACATCGTTGAGGAAGGTAAAGAAGCTTCCGAAGACCTTAAAAACGCTCGTTTGCGCAAGAACACCACGAAGACATGGAAACAGGGAATAGCGAACCCTAAACAAGCTTAAGCTTCTCGGAACACCATAACGAAAAACCAAAGAGGTAATATTATAGAAATATTTACCCAGTACCCGATTTGGGCCCCAAGCATCTATTTAGGCTCACTCTTTCCGTTTAGGCGTTTACAGTAATAATAAATCATTGATTTTTAATATTTCTTTAATTTCATCTTATTTATTCAATAATAATTTTTAAAATTAAATATTAAAAATATTTTACAATTAAAATATTA
>NW_021468709.1:0-373 GCF_001605985.2 Dendrobium catenatum
GGATATTTATTTAGTTTCTTATAATTTATATACTTCAAGTTTTGTTTGTGTATTACTAACTTTTCAAATTCAACAAATACAAAGGATCGTTAAAGAATCAGAGCTCAAGAAAGTGATGTATAGGTTTGACATGTTTAAAAGATTTAGTATTTTTATTTTTTCTTGAATCAACGTATATAATAAGAACATGTTAGTTTAACAATCGTGCACACACAAACACACAAAGAAGAATGAAAAATAAATATTTTAATTTTCCTATTAATTATATTATATGATCCATATTGTATTGTATGATTAGTTCAAATAAAAATTAATTAAAATATTTAATTTAAATGAGATAAATAAATTTAATTTATAACTAGTTGTATTATAC
>NW_021468710.1:0-205 GCF_001605985.2 Dendrobium catenatum
CAAAGGGAGGTTTGGGAGGGCACTTGCCCTTTTGGGTCCGCTCAGTCGAATCGAATCAACGGCCAAGGGCTTCGGGGGATTAAAATCAACCCTGGAATCTTTCTTTGCTCTTAAATTCGACAATCGAAGTATTTTTTGGTTCCATATTATTATTATAATTATTATCATTATAATTATGTAAATGCCCTTATTCTCTTCCCTCTCA
>NW_021468711.1:0-219 GCF_001605985.2 Dendrobium catenatum
CATGTACTACCGACAAGGAAATTTGGGACAGTTTATACATTACATATGAAGGTACTAGTGAAGTCGAGCAATCTAAGTTGAATTTTTTGATGCATGACTATGAACTCTTTAGCATGAAACCTTATGAGACGATCTTAGACATGTATACTAGGTTTATTCGAATTGTAACATCATTGCATGCCTTAGGTAAAGAATTTTTAAACTTTGAAATAGTCAATA
>NW_021468712.1:0-241 GCF_001605985.2 Dendrobium catenatum
AGATCACACCAGATTTATAGTGGTTCAATCAAACATTGACTTAAGTCCACTCCTTGGAGGTACCCTCCGAGTATTGCACTAACTAAGTGTCTATCCTTTAGCTCCCATAGCTAGGCGGAGAAGCCTTTACAACATACTCCTTTTCACCAACCCCGGTGCGGTAGAGAACCGACTCCTTCTGCTTCCTCCTTAAGCGGGCAGAGAACCCAGACCTTTTGCTGAAGTAGACCTCCAAAGAACC
>NW_021468713.1:0-255 GCF_001605985.2 Dendrobium catenatum
ATATATATATATATAAGTCTTTATATTTTACATATAATGCTCATGAAATAACTATGAAATTATCAATGAAATTTCACTCGGGACATTTAGAGTACATACATGGGGGTTTTAAGGAAAAAGATAAGATTATTAATGATGCATAAAAAGGTGATTTAGGGGATCTTTAAATTATTCCAAAAGGCTAATCTTCTCATACAACCTCCCTAAGCTTTTGGAGGCAATAACCATTTTTAGAAGATTTTGAGCCAAATTTGA
>NW_021468714.1:0-478 GCF_001605985.2 Dendrobium catenatum
TTGACAAGAGACTAATTGCATTCGCTTCCTTTTCATGCAAATTTTCATCACCCAATATCCTGACTATTTTGACTTTGTTTGGAACAATTTTTAGACTACTTTTCTTTCACTCAATATTCGATTTTTTTACTCTATCTTAAAACAAATTTTTAATATAAAAACTTTTTAAACTATAATTTTTATTAAAAATAAATAGTTTTAAAACAGTCGTCCCCAACGAAGCCCTGGTTAAAATTTACATTGGTTAGCTTCGTCTTTCATATCTTGAAAATTGTTATAAATAATATTGTATCTCACATTGGTGAAATTATTCTGTGCGGTTACCGGTCGTTGTACAGAGGCGAATCAGAACATGTCACATCACTTTTTAATTATGTAACAATTTATGTATCGCTATGTACCAAGTGACGAGACGTATTCTAATTAATCTTCAGACCGTTCGATGACCTCGCAGAAAAATTTCTCCTCACATTAACTA
>NW_021468715.1:0-249 GCF_001605985.2 Dendrobium catenatum
ACCTGATGCTAGGAGAAATGATGTTTACTCCGCATTCTCTCCTAGACCTGATAAAGATAAAAAGGTAGTATATAATGTGGATAAAGGAAAGCAGTCTATGGAGTATGAAGAAAAATCAAAATAGGCTTGCAATCCAAATCCTCAACCAAAATTAGTTCTTGGAGGAAATGACAAACCTGGAGCCTTTCCCGGTGGAGGACAGCGTTAGAGGAAAACTACGGGAAATGGTGATAGAACATTCACTTCCCT
>NW_021468716.1:0-239 GCF_001605985.2 Dendrobium catenatum
ACAGTTTCCTAGTTTTCACCTTGAGGACAAGGTGATTTTTTGGGAGGGCGGTATTGTTATGGCGGTTCCTCCTGAACCGCCTCAGCCCAGGAAGGAAGGGCCGGCCATGGTATATCAAAGGAGGCAATTTCGCCTCCTTTCTTGCCCAAATTGAATTACCACCTAAGGGTGGGGTCCACGGGATTTGAATTTATTTGAAATTATTTTTAGGAAAGATTTGAGGAGGTGGAAAAAGTCTT
>NW_021468717.1:0-263 GCF_001605985.2 Dendrobium catenatum
AGTTCGACTGTAAGTTTGCTGAAATCGGAGTTCGGATAGTCTCCGAATTAATTTTTGAAGTTTCCAAACTTATTTTTGCCTCGAGATTCGTGCTCGATCAAGATAATTTTTCAACGACGTATCAGTTGCCCCCCTATTTTTGGACGTCGAAGCTCCAGGAGTCCGAAAATATTTTAAAAAAAATTAAGATACTTGATAATTCAAAATTGCTCCAATCTGATTTTTGTCGGAGAAATGCAGACCACTAATAATTTCTAAATTAG
>NW_021468718.1:0-236 GCF_001605985.2 Dendrobium catenatum
GTTGGTTTCAATAAAAAGAGTCGTCACTCTATTGCCCGTCGGCCGCCCGTCGGCATATCTATAAACCCCTTATGACTCCCAATCGTTATATCAATGATCAATGGTTTAAAGGAGAGCCCGTCGGCCCACCATCCTGTACAGGTCAATCAATCTCCAACCAACGTTCAACCAGGTTCCACTTGTATTTCAGTATCAATAATCAATTCAAGAATCAATTCAATAATCAATCAATAATC
>NW_021468719.1:0-203 GCF_001605985.2 Dendrobium catenatum
TTGGACCCAAGCAAGAGCATGATTGGAACATTAAGCCGACAAGGCTTGGACTTGAAAAAGATATAAGAGAACTTGCACTCGAACCTGTTTGAACTCAAAAGAGACATGCACTAGAACTTGAACTCTACAAGACAGCAGGGGACTATTTAAGCAACAAATTAAATTGAACAATGAACTTGATTGAACACTTTTGACTTGAACTT
>NW_021468720.1:0-219 GCF_001605985.2 Dendrobium catenatum
TTCTCTTGTGTGAGTGATCCTAGTAGCGTCGGTCCTCATGAAAGAGGTCCATTGTATCTTGCTTTGTTCGTATTTGGTTTTCTATCAATAAAAATCTTTTTTTTTTTTGTGTTGAATCTCTTAGAGTTTGTTGCTTTTTTTGATACTAAGGTGCATCACCTTCTTTCTTCGACTGTATGAGGGAAAAAATCTCATTTAGTTATGAACCTTATGGTATAT
>NW_021468721.1:0-327 GCF_001605985.2 Dendrobium catenatum
ATGTCTTCATTTAAGTTATCTCTTGGTTTTCCAAAAGTGCTTTTGGAATCCCAAGAAAGTTGTTTTATTTTTCCATGTCGTGGCTCCTTGGCTTCCACGGTGGGCTGCTGTTTTCCGTGCCATGGCTCCTTGCATTTCTGGCTGGCTACTGGTTTTTCGAGCCTAACTAGAAAAAAACAAACCTGGTCTCGACTCTGGGGGTTTTCCCGTGGCTTTGGCGCCTTGGTTCCGTGCAGCCTCTTTAGTTCCCGTGGTTGCTCCTTCGGTTTCCTGAGCTGTGCTGTTTTTCTGTGAAAAGCAATAGGTTTTTTATGGCTTGTAATGTTT
>NW_021468722.1:0-490 GCF_001605985.2 Dendrobium catenatum
CCATATTCGCAACAATGAATAAAGAGCTTCCCAAAAGGCCTAATGTCTGCCTGACCAGATCGCAACAGCAGAACAAAAGACAAAAGTCACCTCTACAACCACCCAACGCACATGTGCGTGGTGCTGTGAGGGAAAGAGAAGTAGTCAGTCATCTAAGAAATCTCTATCTTATATTTTAGTTACTACATGGTAGAGGACAAATCGTCGTGGCCATGAGTAATTCAAATACAAGTAGAATTTCTTAAGTAAAATTAAAATCATAAAACATGAGGTAATCGATCGATATACATCTCTCTAAAAAAAGAGGGACATATATACGACCGTGTAAAAAGAATAATCTCATAATAAATGAATGGAAATGGCAAGGGGACACACTTGCCACTGAGAATAACAATCATTATATCAAATATTCATGATTATTAAAGAAATCACAGTGGTAACACCCATGCTATCTGATGGGACCCTGTGAAAAGTACAAGAAACATTTATG
>NW_021468723.1:0-855 GCF_001605985.2 Dendrobium catenatum
TAGTTCGGGTGCTTAAGTTTTTCCTGTTGTTGATGGCTTAAATGTGGTCGAAAACGTTGTTGCTCCCTTCAAATCCTGTGGTTTTACCTATTTGTGATGGTTTATCCCCGATTTTCTCTCCTGAGGTTGGGGTTGTTTCAGGTCCCTTAACTGATCCTGTTAGTGTTAATTTAAGTGATGTTTTGGAAAGATGCCCTGTTTTGGCTGTGAATAAAGAGTTGGCTGTTTCGCCTGTTTTGGGTGTTGTGGATACGGCTGTGATTGATGATTCAGCTAACATGTCGCCTATTTTGGGTGTGGTCGAGACGGGAGGCATTGTTCCTTTTGTTGAGGCTGGAGGTGTTATTCCTGTGGCTGAGGCTTCGTGTAATCCTGCTGTGATTGTGGATTGTAACATTGAGTGTATGCAGGTGGAGACTTTAAATGGTAACTTGGTGAGTTCTAATACCTTTGTTGATGTCCCGGTTACTTTAGTCGAAATGCATACTATGGCCAATAGTTTGGGTGATATTTATGGTTTGGATATTAGGAACCATGTTGACTGGTTGCATGTTTCGTCGGACTGTGAATTTGAATTCGAATTTTCAGATTGTGGTTTGGCTTCTCCGGACTTTTGTGGGGGTTCTGACCTTGGTAATGATTTTACTCTGGTTCGTGCTAGACCTGCTTTATCTGTTGCCTCTCGGGGGAGATTTCGTGGGAGAGGCCGGCGTAGAAGATAATGTATCAGTTTTCAATTTTTTTCCCTGTTCTCTTTTAGGGATTGTTGTGCTTTAATGAAGTTTGTTTTGCTGGTGCGCTGAGTTAAGGGCAATGATGTGGCTGGGGCTCGCGTCCTTGTCGTTTTGCTGGTGG
>NW_021468724.1:0-249 GCF_001605985.2 Dendrobium catenatum
TATAACTATTCAAAGTGATCATGAAGGAGAATTTGAGGATTTTTGTAAGGAGAAAGGAATTGATCACAATTTTTTACACCTAGAACCCCTCAATAGAATGGGGTAGTCGAAAGGAAAAATTGAACATTAATAGAAGCCACTTGAGCCATGTTGGCAGAATATTCACTTCCTAAATATTTTTGGGCTGAGGCGGTTAGCACAGGATGTTATGTTATGAATCGGGTGAATGTTAGATCAAATTTAAATAAA
>NW_021468725.1:0-536 GCF_001605985.2 Dendrobium catenatum
TACTTGATGAATATGATGACTTGAATAAGAATTTTGAGATTTAAAATCATCCTATGCTGACCTTGAAAAAGATTTTAAAAATTTAAGGATGAATCTGAGAGAAAAACGTATCGAATCAATTATACAAATCGAATCTTGGAAGATATGAATTCATTCTATAAACTCACAATAAGAGCTCTTGAGGATAATAGGATACCCCCTAAACTTGAAGATTTAACAAATCCTAAATATTATCCTAAATTTATGAAATCCCTTAGAAGACAAATAAATGGAAGAAAACTTAGAAATACTTTTCCTAATGTTAAATGTAATAATTATGAATTTTTGGGATATATAGCTCACACCTGTACTTTGAAGATGAAATCTAATTTGGTGTGGAGACCTAAGATGCATAAACCTAGACATATCATACATGCATCTGATTATAAATTTCTTAAAGGGAAACCCAAACTTGTTTGGGTTCCCAGGTCTAACATTTGATATTTTTGCAGGGTTGCTCCCACATAAGACCTCGTGGGAGCATATGGTACCTGGAC
>NW_021468726.1:0-401 GCF_001605985.2 Dendrobium catenatum
CTTTTCTTTTTTAATGCAATTTGCTGCATTTTCTTCTAAAAAAAAAAGCTACTTTAAATCAATTTAACCCATCAAAATCAGTCAATTATAAACCCTTGACATATCCAAAATTTATCTTTGTTAAAACTCCTTGAGTTCACTTGGTCAACCCTTTTGGAGGTGTCAAAATCCCTCCAATGTCATGTATTTTCTCTAAATTATAAACCCTTGACTTCAAATCCCTTAGCATGATGTCTTATAGCACTCTTGACCTCCCTCATGCACATCCTAGTCATCATTGACTGGTCAATAAGTCAATGGGTCAAAAATAACCTTTGAAATGAGACCATGCCATGGCCACCTCATCATCCCATAAAGTAAACCCTTTCTCCAAGCCAAAATCTACTTTTGGTTGATGTAAA
>NW_021468727.1:0-319 GCF_001605985.2 Dendrobium catenatum
AGGAAGAAGCAAAAGCATCATTGGAGAAAAGGTAAGTATCATAAATATTCTAAAGGATCTTCTGATGTCGTTTGTTATGAATGCAGGAAACCAGGACACGTGACAACTGATTGTCCCACACTTAGAGATCACTCAAGCAAAGGAAAGGGTCAGGAGAAACCTAAGCTATGGAAGGACAAGATGAGAGTACAAAAAGCATTTTGGGCGGATTCGGCATCGGACTCATTGGAGATGGAACCAGAAGATGAGACATCAAAATTGTGCTTGATGGCAGCGACAATCTGATCAAGAAGAGGTATGTGAACTTTTCTACGATCAA
>NW_021468728.1:0-235 GCF_001605985.2 Dendrobium catenatum
TTGTAATTCACCATGTCCCTTGTATCACTTTCAAGTTGAAGCTTTTTGTTGTTAAATTTCTTGTTCAAGTCCGAGTCATGTCATTTTGATATTCAAATTAAGTCCCAATTCATGTCCTTTGTAGTCAATTTTGTATGTCCAAGTTCATATTCAAGTCCTCGTAGTCTTGTTGAGTTCAAGTTCAAATTCTTCCTCTTAATTCAAGTTATGGTTCAAGTTGCATTTAATGTTCCTT
>NW_021468729.1:0-525 GCF_001605985.2 Dendrobium catenatum
TGAAAAATAGAGTTCTCGGTTGGAGATGACCTTAGAAGTATTGAACAATTTGAATTTAAATTTGTTAAACTTGTGATTTAATTGAACGGCCATAAATTTTTTTATAATGGTTTTAGACTCTACAAAATTGCTCCAATGTACTTTTAAATATTTTTTTAGGGTTTAAAATTTACATTTAAAATTATTAAAAATAAGATTTTTTGGATCCAAATTTGTCCATAAAGCATATCCGACCTTGCTAATAGGTTCTTGGCAGGTTAGAGCTAGAGAAGTGAGGAAGTTTAGTACGTATGGAGAGTAAGTAGAAAACTATAAGTATTTCTCAAAGCATGAAGGTCGAAGTATGTCTCTTCGCAGCTTATTTAAAGGGTTTAGGCTTCATTTGGAACGGCTTCTTTTTTTATTGCTTCTTAAGACATATTTTTAGTTTTAAAATTAAAATTCTAAGTAGTAAGAAAGCCTCCTCCCAAAAGAGATTAGTTTGTGCGTATTAGCAGATAAAGCAACAGCAACAAAACAGCTCTC
>NW_021468730.1:0-1165 GCF_001605985.2 Dendrobium catenatum
TGTATGTTCATGCTCAAAATGTCTTTTTTTTAGGGGGGTTTACATACATACCAAATTTTTTTATGCATTTAATATCTAAAAACCTAAACTTTTATATTTTTTGCATATAACAATTCTATATCTAAATCACATCAAAATATATGCATGGGAAGATGCGTTTTAGTTTAAATAAGTTAATATTAGTTTTTTTTTTGCAGGATTTAAAGATTTGAGTGTTACTATAAAAAATATAAAAAAAATGTGTCAGATATATAAATACATAAGAATTTTATGAAGATTTTATTTAAGAAGGAGCATGATGTTTAATTAAATCAGAAATAGGAATATAGTATTAAATAAAGTTTAAAAAGAAGCAAACTAGCTAAATAGAATGATACATTCCATTGAATGCACCAAACTGTTTGAAACATTTAGAATGCACCAAACTGTTTGACACATTACTGCAACACTTTTAAAATTTAATTCATCTGACTGGGCTGAATGCACAAGATGATTTGGCGCATTCTTTAGAATGTACCAAATCATTTAGTGCATTATGATTTGGTTATGTTTGGCTAGTTTGCTTCTTTTAAAATTTTTTAAACACATGATCCTATTGCTAATTTAAATGAAATATTATGCTCCTATTTACAATATTCCGATTTTATGGCGTGTATTTAAATCCCGATGTGGCATCTGGATTCGTTCGTAGGCGAATTCGGATGTGCCATGTCACCCGAGGCTTGGTGCAACCGGGTAATGTGGTGCGTTTGGATTTTATTTTTTTCTCAGGTGGTTCAGACATCACACTTAATGATCTCTCCTTTGAGGTCCCAAAAATTATTGCAAATAGCTTTCTTATTGCTTTTAAAGCAACTTTTTATCTAAAAAAAATTAATTTTGTATTAAAAAATTATTTTAAATAGTAAGAAAGTTATCCTGCACAAGCGGAAGTATTATTTATAGAATCTATAGTTTATTTATTTAATCCTTATTTTTAAATGAAATGAGAAAAATAAGGATTTATTTTAAAAGTTTCCTCGCTCAAATTGGAATTTAGTTGTGTTTCAACTTTCAATAGGATCACTTGTATTCAGAGGATTTTTATATTTATGTTGAGTGAGTTTAATATTATTTATATATGTATTATATTCATTTTAAAAGTATATTTAAGAATTTTGAGTTT
>NW_021468731.1:0-285 GCF_001605985.2 Dendrobium catenatum
TCTATTCAGTTGTAGCTTTGCCACTTAGCCTTATTCATAGAATTTTGAATAAACTTGATAATGTTGAGGTTATCACCTTCAATTATTACTCCTTTGCTATCTAGCATCCATCTTTGAATGAAATTTCTAATTGACATCATGGCATCCATCTCAAGTTGTGCCACATCGCAGTGAATTCTTCTCTCCCCAAAGGCAAACAGTAATCTTCCTTTGTAGTCTAAAGATACCTCCAATTCCAGCACTGTTCTTATTTAGAAGAGATGCATCAACATTTATTTTAATCCA
>NW_021468732.1:0-202 GCF_001605985.2 Dendrobium catenatum
TTCGTGTCCGATCAAGATAATTTTTGACGACGTTATTGTAATTTATTTTTTTTATAAATTTATATCTCACTCATTTAATTTATCTTTCATATATTAAAAGATTGTCATATAATAATATTTTTACGGCCGCGAGACCGTAAGCCTTAATACACAAAAATCTATTTGTGCTTCCAACAAACAAATCATTTGCGTAACAGAAATA
>NW_021468733.1:0-1629 GCF_001605985.2 Dendrobium catenatum
AATGCCTTTTTTAAGTTTGTGCGACTATAGATTTATCCACTGGGAGTTTACTTTCCTTGGTATAGTCAATGAAAGATTGCCTCCAATCATCTCCTTCTTCAATGTCTAAGCAATATAGCCACGACTCCGAGCATCTGCTGGTTTTACGTCTCTTGACTATATGACGTCTTCTAGTGAGGTTGAAGATCAACCAGGGTTGTATCTTGCTGGCTTGAATCTAGCATTCTCTCTGCCCGCGAGAATTGCAAGATTGCCAGCTCTAGGACCCGACGGCCGTGAACCATAATTGGTAAAGGCATCTCCTCGTCGGTGTTCATCACATCTTTGGCTAATTTGGCTAAGCAATCTGCCTTGGCATTCTGAACTCAAGGAACTTGATCTATTTTAATATTTGGCACTTGTTTCAAAAGCTTAACAGCTCGCCGATGATAATGAGTTAATTCAAGTTTGCCAACCTTATAAATGTCGATGACCTGATTTATCACAAGTTGAGAATCACCAAAGATTTAGAGATTTTGGATTCTAACATCGATAGCGATCTCCAATCCCGCTATTAGAGCTTTGTATTCGGCTTTATTGTTGGTCCGAGGTTCGGTTAAATTGAATGAAAGCCTCATTATGCCTCCCTCAGGTGCTACGAAAATGAGACCGATGCGGCTCGGGCCCTTACAATATTTGGTGGCTGGGCAGGTTTAATCAAGGATGCCCTGTCGAAGTACATCTCTCAAAATGATAGCTTTTCGTTCTCCTCGACATGCATGATTTATTCATCAGGAAAATCATCATTGAGCGGAGAGTCTACCGGGATAGGATGTGCGACTAGAAAATCTGTCAAAGCTTGTCCTTTCACCACCCTTTATGTCATGTGTGTGATATCCAACTGCAGTAATAATATTGTCCACCTGACTAGACGACCTGTCAACGCTAGTCTTGTCATCAAGAACTTCAACGTATCGATCTTTTGATATCATGGTGATTCTATGAGATAGCATGTAATGACAAAGTTTCTGAACTACAAAAATCAACGACAGACAATGCTTTTCAATAGTAGAATAATGACTTTCTGCTCCAATCAACCTCCGACTAATATAGTAAAGTGCATTTTCTTTGCCTTCTTTATTATTCAGGGATAATAATGGTCCGAGTGACTCTTCTAGGCCGTGTACAGTATAAGAGGCTTCCCCGGAATTGGCGCTGAGAATGGGTGAATTTAGCATATATCTTTTGATGCTGTCAAATGCTTCTTGGCACTCTGCATTTCATTTGAAGCGGACATCTTTCTTCATTAACTTTGAAAATGGCTGGCACCTACCTGACAAATTCGATATGAACCACCGAATGAAAGCTAGTTATCCTTGTAAGGAGCGAAGTTGTTGAAGGTTCTTTGGATGTGGCATCTTCATAATTTCCTTGATCTTGTTGGGGTCAATTTCAATTCCTCAATGGCGAACGATGTACCCCAGGAATTTGCCGGAGGAGACCCCAAAAGCACATTTGAGAGCCTTCATCTTCAGATCAAATTTTCTGATTCTCTCAAATACAATTCTTAGATCACTTAGGTGATCTTTGCGATGTATGCTCTTAACAACCAAGCCATCAACATAACACTCGACCTTCTGGTGTATTAGT
>NW_021468734.1:0-317 GCF_001605985.2 Dendrobium catenatum
TAGCATTCATTTCCCTAATCAATAATGAAGAATATAAATGAGATGTAGAAGAAATTACCTAAAATCAAAGAGGCTGCTTGTATTGGGTTGGGCAGATCGGCAAGAGAGGGAGATGGAGGCTGCTTAGAGGCTTCTCACACGATCAAGGGAGGAAGATCGAGCATAAGACTTTGTCTCTTGCGAATGAGAGAGAGAATGGGGTTGTTCGGTCGAGAGAGTGGGCGGGATGTGTAATGCAGAGGAGGGCTGGATGTATACTCCTTAGAAAGAGGGCTGGATCTGAACTGCAGGGAGATGAGGGGCTGGACGTGAACTGC
>NW_021468735.1:0-220 GCF_001605985.2 Dendrobium catenatum
GGTAAATTAATTTTATTTAAAAATTTCATATTCATTAAATTATCATCTAAAATATTATTTTATTTAAATTTATATCCAAATAAGAGTATGAGTCTAATAGCTTATTTTAATAATAATTAATTTATAATATGTTTGTCTTTTGTATTAAATATATTTATAAATTATTATGATAATTTGGATGGACTTTATCATTAAAATTAATGTTTTATGATTTTTAACT
>NW_021468736.1:0-298 GCF_001605985.2 Dendrobium catenatum
GCCGTGTGCGTCGAACCGGGTTCCCTCCTACCACGCTAAGAAAAGCGTGCTTAGGTGGTTTGCTGGTCTGACACGCATGTCGAGACAAGAGGGCGAGGGTCGCTTGCTTACCTCATCATAAGTGCCGTGCCAGTTGCCCCTCCTACCACGCTCAATAAAGGCGTGCATAGGTAGACCGCCGGCCCGACACGTTAGTCGAGATAAGAGGGCGAGAAGGGAGGCGACTATCCGCCTCGTCGTAGGCGTCGGACCAGATTTCCCCCTACCACGCTCACCAAAGGCGTGCTTAGGTGGTCCA
>NW_021468737.1:0-202 GCF_001605985.2 Dendrobium catenatum
TAGTTATAGATAAAAAAAGACCCCAAAAAATACTTTTGCTCAAATTTCAAATCAAGAATAAAAAAAATATTTTTTTAAAAATACAAGTTGGATTCCAAACCTGTGACATCTGCTAAAGATACAATCATGAATTTAAGTAAGTTGGATTCCAAACCAGTGTTTTATCTCTTTCGCTCTGGGTTTTAGGGCGATGCCCTAAATC
>NW_021468738.1:0-271 GCF_001605985.2 Dendrobium catenatum
GGAATTTATTTATTTCTTAACTTTTTGACATCATAAGCAAGATTCATTATTGTTTATCTATATAATTCATATTTGGATGTACCTCAATGTCTTCAACAGTTATCATTTTTTCAGAATAAAATACTCATTTTTTTCAAAAGTGACATGTGGAATACATTGTGAATATTAAACTGTTGCAACCCATGACCCCGAGCTTGAGATTTTGATGTTGCCAAATAATGAGTGTTTCGGAACAAATTTTTATGGAATATTATTTTATTTGCTATTTTCC
>NW_021468739.1:0-205 GCF_001605985.2 Dendrobium catenatum
GAATTCTGAATTCTGTACGGATTTGTCTGATATGTTGATTTTGGATTCTGAGAGTTTTGATTGGAGGTTTGTTGTCTTGCTGAGCTGTTGAGCTCACCCTTGCTTTCTGGTGGTTTTCAGGTTCTGGGAAAGGGAAGGAGGTCTTGGACTAGTCTGATCTGTGATAGGTACTTTTGTACTTTTTGATTTTTGTACAGTCATGGCT
>NW_021468740.1:0-478 GCF_001605985.2 Dendrobium catenatum
GATACTTCATATTTCTCATTCTTTATTTAATGCATATAAGCCATGTTATGTAGAATATCATTTTTTTTTTGAGAAAATGCACCCAGGTGCATTAAAATTTTATTAAGAAAAAGAAAACTAAAGAGCTAATACATGCCATTTGATTCCTCCTTAAGCATGCAAATAAAATTAGGAGGAACCTTATTAAGGACTAAATCTTCCCAAATAAAAGAACTAAGAATTGCATAATTAGGACAAAGATCCGCTAATTTATTGCAATTCCTATTTACACAATTGAAAATTACCTTATTGAACTCTTTTAGAGATGAATCCAACTCATCTTTATTTTCAATATAGATCCGCTAATGTAGATTATTATTCTTTGAATTACTTATAGATATTTTCAATATTTCTCATTCTTTTTTTAATGCATATAATAGCCACGTATGTAGTTAATATCTCTTTTTTTTTTTGAGAAAATGCACCCAGGTGCATTAAA
>NW_021468741.1:0-548 GCF_001605985.2 Dendrobium catenatum
CGTCCAAAGAGCTTGCCTTTCAGAATGTGAGTTGCTAACATAAACAGCTGTGATAGCAACAATATTAACTGAATCAAGCTATATAATACCATGAACAAGTTGGCTAGTGGTGATTTGAGGGACAAAATTTATAGTTCCAGCGTTCCATTTAACCCAAATACGGCCAGGAGTAGAGTGTTGAAAGTTGTCACAGGAATTTTCAAATGGATAAATTCTATGTTGGCATTAGAACTAGTGGCTAGAGAGATTGGTAGTAGTGGTTTTGGCTTCCAGAATGAAAAGAAGATCAATGCTGTGGTTTTTAACAAAATTTTTACAGCTGCTCACCTTAGCAGGGTTGTTAAACCCTCTAAGGTTCCAGGCCGCAAGCTTAGGAGGTTTTACTGACATTTAGAGGTGGAGGTTTTTTTGGCATTTTTGACACGGGTTTGTTTTTTATTTTGTTGGGTAGATTGTTGAGTTTTTGTGGAATTGGAACTAGAGGATGGTTGTTCTGTGTTGGTAGAAATTAGTGGTTGGTGACTTCTAGGAGAGGTATGTGGAGGGGT
>NW_021468742.1:0-1739 GCF_001605985.2 Dendrobium catenatum
TACTATAAAATTATTGATGTAGTTTTAATTAGTTGTGTGCTATTCCAGTTGAAAGCACCTACTTCTTATATTTATTTATCCAAACTTAATGATAAAAGAAAATAACTATGTATTACTTTGAATGCTTGTTAATGCTTTATTCTTTTTTAATCATGATATGAAATACTAATTTATTGTGGCTTTTATGTTTTTCACAAAAACTAAGGGTTTCCTATGGATTATGATTTGTCCTAAAAACACTGCTTAAAATGATATCTAGCTAACCAAAATTCATTAAAAAATTAGGCTTCATTTGGAATAGTTTTTTTGCCACTATTTTTCATTATTTTCAAGAATTTTTTGTATTAAAAATATGCTTTACAAACCAGTAAAAAGCTATCCCAAATTATTGTTGAGGATGAAAGTATAACACCATAGTAAAACAAACAAGAAAATAGAAAAGCGGTGAAAAGTAAAACAACACTAGGATTTAACATGGGAAAACTCAAAATTGAGAAAAAATTATGGAGCCGCGCCATACCAGTGAATCCACAATAAAAATGGGGAGAAATAAGTACAGATCTCTTTTTTCTCTCACTTTCTCCTAACTTCTCTTACACCATTCTCAAACTCAAAACACAAGAGAAAGTCAAATTAATAACACCAAAGGATACAACGCTTTAGAGAAACGAGAAAGAAAATTGTCCAATTCGCCTCACAGCGCTGCAGCGCCAATTTGGAGCTCTACAATGCTTAAAACTGAAGCATTGCGGTATCACACAGCACTGTCGTGGCGAATTTTGAGTGCTCCGGCGTTTTTCTCTCTATAGATTAGTGCTTGGGTGCTTAGGCGCACCAAAAAAAATCAAGAAATTAAGTGCATTGATCATAGATCATTCATGTTAACAAAAAGACATATAGTTAATGTAATCATATAATAAAATTCAAAAATATTTTAACAAAATTAAAAATTAAATTTGATTCATAAACACTTAATACAATCAACAAAACAAAGTCATAATTGACTTAATAAATTTTTATTTTATTAGCTATCATTTTAATGCAAAACATTTAAATCTCCACTCAATGCATGCCCAATTGCATGATGGGAGTTTTTCCAAATTCCAAAAATAAAAAATAATTTCCTTAGCAATATGTTATTATTACAAGAAAAAATAAGTTTGTTCTATATATGTTTTATAATTTTTTAATTTGTTCCCTTTTTATTTTGGACTTTTGAGTAAAATAGAGCAAATTAGTACACATATCACATACGTAAAAATAAATCTTAAGACATACAATCCGTTTGGGACGTTTACAGTTTTTTTATAAAGATAGTTGCAAAGCTATAGCGGAGAAAGTATCTTTTTTTTTAGCCTTCGTTTGGGATGGCTTTTTTATTGTTTCTTAAAACAAGTTTTTAGTACAACTTTTTAGTACAAAAAATTTAAGGTGCAGGAAGAAAGCCGTCCTAAACGAAGTCTTAGGCTTCGTTTGGGACGGCTTTCTTTCTGCTTCCTAAAGCAGCTTCCTAGCACAAAAATTAAAATTTTTATACTATGAAGCTGCTTTAGGAAGCAATAACAAAGTCGTCTCAAACAAAGCCTTAAAGTTACTACATAAAGCAGCTTTCTAGTATAAAAATTTCTTTAAACGGTAAAAAAATATTAGTAAATCATTAACTATAGTTACAATCGAAAAATCAAAACAGTAGAAAAGCTGTCCCAAATAAAAGGAGTTGTATTTTTTTCTAAGAACTT
>NW_021468743.1:0-308 GCF_001605985.2 Dendrobium catenatum
AATGAAGGCTCATTAAGTAGTAAAATAAGATGGAAACATTAACCCAAAGGAAAAATGAACTGATAACCTAAATAATAGAACACAAAATGTAGAACCCGAAATGCACTAGCACACCAGAAATGTAGATGAAGGAAAAAAATTCCAAGGCCCAAGCACACAAAAAAGTAATAAAAAAAGCAAAATCCAGCAGCATTACAATCTCAAATACGAGCTACAACATAGAAGAGAAAAAGCCTGCTATGTAGTTCTAATAGATGGGAGGCAATAAACATTAAGCCTTATAAAACCTCTAATCATACTAGGTAAAG
>NW_021468744.1:0-333 GCF_001605985.2 Dendrobium catenatum
ATCTCAAATTCACTACTCATTATTTTAGAAAAATCATAAATATTTTTATTTGAAGATCCAAAGATGATGTCATCCACATAAATTTATACAATGAGTATATCCTTTCCAAATCTCTTCAAAAAAAGAGTTGTATCCACACTTCTTTTTTCAAATAAACTTTTATGTAGGAAGGTGCTCAACCTCTCATACCAAGCCCTAGGTGCCTGTTTCAATCCATATAATATCTTTTTCAATTTGAAAATATGATTTTGGTATTTAGAATTTTCAAAACCTGGTGGTTGTTCTACAAAAATATCTTACACTCTCCAAGTGTCGGCAGCGAACCGGATCTCC
>NW_021468745.1:0-404 GCF_001605985.2 Dendrobium catenatum
CATACATGTCGTTGCTTATTTTAGTTAATCATTTCTCAAAAAGTAGGATAAATCATAAATCTAATCAATTTCGTATATACTTCTTTCTAAATGAAAATAGAATTGAAATAAAGAAATTTAAACATTTATAAATACCCACTTTGAACTTTTCAGGTCGTCGATGCTTGATCTACTATTGATTCAATTTCTCTTCTTATTGAATCCTCGCGGGATCAACACACAACTTGATCTTTCACTTTCTAAAACCCTAAAATTCAAACAATAACTTTCATGTAAAACTTAAAATTATAATCACATAATAAACTTATATAAAAAGAATTTCACTTACGAATGGGAATTTCTCAAACTCTCAAAATCCTTTCTCTCGCAATTTCCTTTTTCTTCGCTACAATCTCTTCCCTTTC
>NW_021468746.1:0-1174 GCF_001605985.2 Dendrobium catenatum
CTTTTTGTTTTCGCCTGGATACGTGAGACTCGTGAGGGTGTGAAAGCTTTCTACTCATAACCTTAAATGTCTAAAATTTTAGTGAGTCTAAATAACATAGAGAGATAACGAATCTAGGGAATTAGCCGCGGATTGACCCCGGGGTCGCATGCATATTTCTGCACTTCTTCTTTCCTTATTTTAGAACCTTCCCCGCTTGCGGGTAGAGTCCGGATAGTCTGACCTATGAGGACGAGGTGCCAGACCTGGGGAAGTCCAATCTTCTAAAAAAATTATTTTTATAAGCCTGTTTTTAAAAATTTCAAGCATACTTGATTGGAAGTTGTTAACTAGCATGCATTGCATTAGATACAAACTTAAAGAGTCAAAATTTTAATTGCATCAGTTTAGCATTTCAACACCCAACATAAGTTGAAGGGGCCAATTAGGAAAATCTCTAGATGTCGGCCCCAACTCTCCAAAACTTTAATTACAACGTCCCTACCACTCTTTCATAAAAGACCGGACTCATCTCTTTTAAATCGACTAGGTGGTTAGCTGGCTCCCCAATCCAGGCCGGGGTAAGTCCAGATCTTGCACTGCATTAGTTAGGATCGGACGACTATGGTCCAGTGTCCAAAACAGATTTAGGATCTGGGGCAGATCTTTGATCATAAGACCCCAAATTTCGGGAATATAATCCCAAATTTCTAATAAAATGCTCAACTCTAATTAAAAATTCATTTAAGTCCTAAAACATAAAGCCCAACACTTAGATTAAGTAGGGACACTTCTGGATGGTTCTGGAATCTCAAAGTGTCCCCTACCACTCTTCCTTTGAATCTGTTAATAACTGCTCAATCTTGATCCAATCCCTTTTGATTTTCCAATAATTCTATTCATGCTTTGATATCACTCCTAGAAAATCTAACAAAATTTCATTCTTATTCTAATCGAGCGTTTTCGTAGGGGACTTTGTCTCCCTACGATGTAATTAACTATGAGGGCTTGCGCTCGTAGGAGGTTTGGAACCCCACACACCTGATTTTAAAATTGATTTTAAAACTCCATTAGATTTCTTTGGGAAAAATTAAAGAATGATCATCGTCGTTGCATTAGAAGAATTATCGTAGAATGGTGTCATTTCTCTTTGGGGAAATACATCCTTCTTTGATAAGGCTTTGGATGTGAATGC
>NW_021468747.1:0-240 GCF_001605985.2 Dendrobium catenatum
TCCTCCACTATTGCCCGGATTATGACTTGGTGGAGACAGAGGGCGAAGGTGCAGTGGATTAAGGAGGGCGATGGTAACACCCATTTTTTCCACTCTATGGCCTCGGCAAGGAGACGATCCAATGGTATTGCATCAATCACGAGGGAGGACGGCTCGGTGGTGACGGATCAGGCGGAGGTTGCTGATTCCTTCCACCAGTTTTTTGCTCAGAAATGGAGGGGAACGGATGTTGTGGAGCTT
>NW_021468748.1:0-259 GCF_001605985.2 Dendrobium catenatum
TCACATGTAATATATCACATGTAATAATAATCTCTCTGGATAAAGACAAATACTCCCTATCAACCCCATTTTTTTTTTTACGATCAAGATCATCACACGTGTCGCTCGAAACGATCGCTCAGTTGCCTCTCTAGTCCCATACAAATGCTGACCGACCACGTGAAGTTTCGATTCCCGTACGAGAAATTATTGGTACAGTGGAGTATTTTTTTTTTTTTCGGGAATTTTTTTTTTGGGAAATAAAAAAAAAAAAAAAATT
>NW_021468749.1:0-230 GCF_001605985.2 Dendrobium catenatum
CGATATCAATAAATATTTCAATGTTTTGTTGTTAAATATTTTAGAAACGTGTGTTAGATTTTATAACATTCATTTTTTTTTTAAATAGTGCTTTATTTAACTTGTGAAATTAAATTAATTTCGTTAAAAATATAATTTTTCTAAATTTAAGACATGCTTATAACTTGATATTATTAGAATTTTTAATTCCACTTCTCTTATTTAGACTACATAAATCTTTAATATTATTA
>NW_021468750.1:0-310 GCF_001605985.2 Dendrobium catenatum
GTTTAGGGTTACTTTTCATTGAGAAAAAGTTTTTCACCATTCACCCCCCCCTCTTGTCATTTAGTAATTTCAAATCCCGCTCTGATACCACTTGAGAGTTTGTTAGGGATGTTAAGCTCTACAGAACTGGCCCAATCTAACCAAGAGGGGGGGTGAATTTGTATTTTAAAAATTTTCTTTTCTCAAAGAAATAAAATCTCGTAAACAAAAATCACATCACAAAAAAAATAAGCACGAAAATTTAAAGTGCGTAAGCAAGAAAGAAGAACACAGAAATTTATAGTGGTTCGGTCAACTCAACCTACGTCCA
>NW_021468751.1:0-224 GCF_001605985.2 Dendrobium catenatum
ATATAACATAAATTAATAATAATTTATATTAAGTTTATAAATATATACTACAACAACAACAACAACAACAATAACAAGTCTTTATCCTACTATGTGGGGTTGGCTGCATGAATCATTTTTCTCCATTTTGTATGTTAAGGGTTAAATTCTCATCTAAATCTAATAAAGAAATGACATTTCTAATATTTTCTAAGCAAGTATTTTTAGATCTACCTCTACCTTTC
>NW_021468752.1:0-241 GCF_001605985.2 Dendrobium catenatum
TTTTCTTCTTCTACTAGTAAAATACAAGTTTTTCCTAAGAATTTCTCTCAGTTTTTCCGCTGTTTTTACTGTTTTCCTGCTACGGACAGCAGTATTTCGTAGAGTTTTGCTGTAAAGGTGAATAGGAAATACTTGATTTCAAGTGTTTCCTATCAAATTGGTATCAGAGCATCATTTTTGGGACCTTTGGCGGCTGAAATCCTAAAATTTCAGCGGGAGTTTCATTTCCGGAAAAAGATCT
>NW_021468753.1:0-771 GCF_001605985.2 Dendrobium catenatum
TGTTATTGCAGTATTTAACATTCATGTAACGAGCTCATAAGCTAGTGTTATTTCTAAAAGAAAATCAAAGTTTATGAGAAAAAGCTTTAGCAGTATTCGTTAACTTCTTACAACCAAGGTCCCCTTCATCTATAACACTACAAAGCTTACCCTAAGAAGACCAACGTAAACCATTGCTGTTATACTTAGAACCCAACGTGCATGCATGATATTAGCTACGTATAGTATTTCTTTGTGCATGTATAAATAGTTATTTTTCTTTCATGTATATATGCATACTCTTGTAAGCAAAGTTAATATAAAATAAATTATTTGCTTGTAGAGTTAATTTTATTTTATTTTGTTGGAATTTAATTTAGTTGTTGTGTGCCAGAATATTTGCGTCGGTAGAGAGATATAGAGCTTAAGGTCTTAGCTTTAAACAAAGATTCAGTGCAAATACAGATAAGAGAGAGGGGTGCATAAGAGACACCAGATATTTTAGGTGAAAAATTTAGAAAAGAGAAAAAATTACAGGGCAGTCTACTATTTTTGTCGTTAGTTATGAATGATGCCGGACTTCCTTGGAGGAAGACATTTGCTCAATATAGCAAATATGTATTGTATGAAGCAAATTATATGATTGGGATTGGAAAAGTTTAATGACACGAAAGTTATTCTCAAGAGAACGTTGACATGTTTGTTTGGTCGGTAAGACCGTAGTTAGGCGATAGTGGTCGGAGGGACTGTCATCGTGTGAATGAGGCCATAGTGATTGTAGTCGAGTGGCTA
>NW_021468754.1:0-309 GCF_001605985.2 Dendrobium catenatum
ATTCTTTGTTGATCAAATATTCAAGAGGATTCAACAATAAGTCTTGTTATATGACTTTTTGTTGGCCCCCTACTTCATCATTTATTTAGTGACCCTCCTCTTGGGACTTTTTGTTGCGGTAATCTACAGTGATAACCTACTATTATTTGATTGTGGGAGAGTCAATCATTGAATTTTTGGAGAAATTTTCCTTGATTAAGTGAGACCTAAAGGGTTTTGAGAGATATTATCTCTTTGTGCAACCAAGAGATTTACCTTTTTATGAATTTTTTCCTTCTTTTTTTGTTGCTCTTCTCTTCTATATTTCTC
>NW_021468755.1:0-477 GCF_001605985.2 Dendrobium catenatum
TCTACTGTTTGACATCAATGGATTATAGAAAAATACAATGAGAAGTTTAAAAACATTATACTGTTTGTATGGCCCACGGAGGAATTCAATTTTAATTCAAATAACTTCCCTTTTTCACCCCTATATGCAGATATGCTGTATCTGTTTGCTTCTGTCTTTTGCGAAGGATTGAGATGGACGATTGGGTGATGGGAACTGGAGTTCATCGACTACATTCTTCTAAATGGACGTGCTATGACTAGAATCCATCAAACTATAGCTTTGGTGTAGTAAGTATCTTGAAATTAAGGCTTTATTTGGAACGACTTTCTTACTGTTTTTTAAAGCAGCTTTTTGTATAAAAAAATTATCCCAAATGAAACCTCAGAAACATTAGGTCTTTGGAGTTATATCTGCACTTTTATTATGATATTTCTAAAATTATGTCCTTGAAAAAATCCTGCATTTATTTTATTATCCAACGACCAATCATTACAT
>NW_021468756.1:0-219 GCF_001605985.2 Dendrobium catenatum
TACTCTAATATATGAATTACTTATTTATTTATATTTAATATGAAGTATGTTAGCTATTAGTTATATGTAAGGATTTTTATATTCTGGTACAATTGATATAAATAATTGCTTTTAAATTGAGTTAAATACAAAATGAGTTAATTATTAGAAATTTAGAATGCTGGGTATGATTTGCTGAGCTGTGTTGGCTCACATGTATTATGCTTTCTATTTTAGGCC
>NW_021468757.1:0-773 GCF_001605985.2 Dendrobium catenatum
CTTAGGACAAAAATTAAGGACCCATCTAGCCAACTTAGAAAATTTGTAGGAGCTAGGATAGATCACTAATTGATATGAAAACTTCAACATTTGAACTTTGTGATATATTGAACCTTCCAGAATTTTTTGGTAATTTTTAGGGCTTTTTAGACCACTTAATTAACCAACCCGAGTTTACCTAATAAATAGGACCCGATAACTTCTAAAAATTCTAATAAATCCATTTTAACTCAGAAAAATACATATAATAGCTTTAATTGTTCAAAATCTGGTCTTTAACCTCAGATAACTAGGGCTCCTTAGGTTTACCCCAATCTGATCCTTAATTTTTACTTTAATAAAAATTACCATTTTGCCCCTATTAGATAATTAAAGGTTATTAAAAATTCCAAAATTTCTCCAAATACTTGGGAATATTTTCTTAGGTCATTTCTGACATTTGGGGGTGAATCCAATTAGTTTGGAGCTGATTGATAGCAAAATCATAAAATCACCCATAATTAGGCAGTTTTAATAACTCCCTTAATTGCCTAAAACTTGTAAAATTCATAAATTTGCATAGGAAATTACAAATCCAGCAAACTCAAAGCCTAACTACTCATCTTAAGGTCTAGTATTTACCTAAAATAAGAGGATCCCCAAACCTAGCCTATTTCTCATTGTAACATTTTGGACCCCCTCAACCTATTACTCAGGAGGACCCGGGACTTTCCAAAATTGGCTAATGTAACTTGAACTTCAAATATCACTACCCTAAGAATTAAAAAGTGATC
>NW_021468758.1:0-317 GCF_001605985.2 Dendrobium catenatum
CAAATTTGCCAAAGAAACACGCCAAATAGGAGAAAGACTGTTACCTTCACAAAAGCCAGCAAAATGAGATTCGATTGGAGATGATTCACGGTATTTTTTAGTTTCACTGCATTTTGGAGTGAAAAATGGGATTTTAGGTTTGAGATGCCCTTATTAGTCCATTCAGAGCCCAATTTTCTGTATTATGTTTTGGTTTATCATAGTTACCTTGCAGCTCTATGTAATGTTTTACCTTCTTTAAAGTCGTGTTTTTACCCCCAATTTTTTGTGATTACCTTTCATAGTCAATGAAAAAGGGCTCTTCCCCCAATTATTCT
>NW_021468759.1:0-1621 GCF_001605985.2 Dendrobium catenatum
CACTAATACAACAAACATCTAGAAAATCATCACTCAAATTTCTATTCTTCTGGAGGAGGAGGAGGAATGCCACCAAATAAGTTGAAGTAGGAAGTCATCAACATAATATTGGTATTAATTTCATGAACTTCATTTCTTATACTACCAATATCCTATTGCTGCTGCTGAAGTTGAGCATCAAATTGATCAAATCATTGATCAAAATGAGTCTCATGTCTATCAAATTTCTCAATCAAATTCTGATAATTTGATTGAGGTGTAGATGTATGCTCTCCTTCTTCTTCTTCTTCTTCAGAAGCACTGGCAGGTGCTTTCTCTTTTTGCTCCTTGAACATTGCTCTAAAAGAAGCATCATTGTAGTAGACTGGCTCCTCATATTCTTCATCAGGATGCACTAGATTGCATTTCTTTTCTAAAATAAATGTAATCAAGTGACCCAATGAAATATTCCTTTTTCTTTTCTGATCAGCATGTCCAATTTCAGAAAGCCCATAAAGATGGTCTAAGATAAGTTGGGCTTCATCAATAGGACTACCATTCATAATAAAAAAAGTTACAACAGAAAAGAGTTGAGTAATGTTGATCCTATCACCAGCTTTTTGAATAATTGAAGATCTAAGAATGTGCTGGATGATTCGAGCATTTTTTGTCATTCCAAAAACTCTAGCAATATAATAATATAAGCCATTTCCTCTAATCACCCTATTGATTTCAAACCACTTGAAGGTGTTATCGTTCATAAGGGTATGGGCTCTAAAACCTTCAGTTCTTAAGTTGAGAAAAGCACCTAAGTCGTGCTTAGTGATTTCAACTTTTTGTTTAAACACATAAGAACTGACAGAAGAGTGATCGGAGTTGAAACTCATATTGGCTAGGAAGTAAAGGAAGGTTTGTCTGTTGTAGAGGTGGATGAGAGATAAGATAAATCCAAACTGAGTGGAAACAAAAAGGTGCATTACCTTGAAGTTTATCTCACTTTGAATCATAATGCGAGGAGTGATTTTTGCAGAAGCAAATTGATGAAAGGATTCCTCATTTGCTTTTGAAAGAAAGTTTTCAGAAGCATTCCTATGAGGTTTCTTTGCTAACACCTTTTGTCGCTTGCTAGAGGAGGCCATTGTTGATTTGGAAGTCGAAAGGGATTGAAAGAGATGTTTGGAGATGTGATTGTTGAGTTAGAAAGCCTTCTAATTTAAAGAAAATGATACATTCGTCCTGGACGAAAATTATCGTTCATCTGGACAAAACAATTTCGTACAGACGATTAAATTCGTCCAAAATGTAACGACTTTGCGTAATCAACACAATGTACGATACGTCCTTTCGTAAAGACTTTTTAACTTGACCGATCGTACAAACGAAAAAATTTTGTAAAAACGATCAAAAGTAATTCGTTTTAATGTCAGTTGAAAACCGTCCCCCACTATGAATCGATGTATGTTCGTCTGGACGAACCAAAAGTTCGTACTAACAAAGTTCAAAATTAAAATTGCCTTATCAATTCAACTGCTGCATTCAATCGTCCCGATGTTTGAGAGAGAAAAAATTTTGTCCTAGACGATCATTCAGATCGTACAGACGAATTACATTAAAAACTGCTCTCAAGACGTTTCATATCACG
>NW_021468760.1:0-275 GCF_001605985.2 Dendrobium catenatum
TGGAAAAGTGAGAAGTGTATATATATTGAAAGTGGAACTGTATGAGTTTAGAAAAAGAAGTGAAGTGTATAGGTGGAAAAGTGATTTGTAGTAGTAAGTGAGTTAGTTAGTTGTTTACTAGAAAATAGAAGTATTGAAGGACAATGCCTCTCTTTCTCTCTCTACCTCTCATTCTCTCCCCTTTCTTCTTCCCCTTTCTTGTTGCCTTGGAGTAAATATTGGAAAGGTATACAATATTCTTATAAAGCAAAGGTTCCAAAAGTGTAATCAACAGA
>NW_021468761.1:0-221 GCF_001605985.2 Dendrobium catenatum
GTGGGCAGTATTGTTATTGCAGTTTGAAATCATATACTTGCCACAGAAGGCAATGAAAGGATAAGCATTGGCAGACTTTCTTGCTGCACATCCAGTCCCAGCAGACTCTCCACTAAATGATGATTTGCCCGATGAGCAAATAATGCAGGTCGAGAAGGATGAAAAGCTACCATTCTGGGAGATATACTTTGATGGGGCATCATCTATCAGACCTGTCCGAC
>NW_021468762.1:0-344 GCF_001605985.2 Dendrobium catenatum
CAAAGGAGTCTAAAATATTTGTTGGAGCAATGCATGGAGACAGAAGAACACCAAAGATGGCTCTCCAAATTATTGGGCTATGATTTCGAGATTCAGTACAAGCCAGGGTTGGAGAATAAAGCTGCTGATGCCTTATCCAGGAAGGTAGAGTGCTCACAACTTATTGCTACTTCTGTGCCTCAGTTAGTGGATTGGGGGAATTTGAGGACAGAAAATATGACTAGCGAAGAATTGGGGAACTTAAGAGAAGTCATAAGGAAGGGGAAAGAAATACCGTCAGGATATACAGTGGAGGATCAGCTTTTGCTACACAGAGGAAGGTTAGTTTTACCTAGGACCTCTTC
>NW_021468763.1:0-967 GCF_001605985.2 Dendrobium catenatum
ACCCCTATTAATAGCATAGGAGCCGAAACCAATTATGATGCGTGAGGAGGATGTTGATAAGTTAAGGTCTCATGGTAATGCTAGAAGCTGTAGAGTTTCAATTGGTGAAGTGCTGATTGACACCAGTATGGCTGAGAGTTGCATTCAGATAAAAGTTTTACCAATGTTTTTTTTTTTGATTATTTATTTTGGGTATTGCTAATAAATTTTTTGTGCCCTTCTCATGATGATAACAGCCAAATGCTAATGACGATGATGATCACTTGTGGAGTTTCAAACAAACGGATATTTATTTTGCTTGCAGTTTTGAAATAAACAAACTAAACAAACGGTTTCTGTTTTGCAGTTTTTAAAATGAACAAACTAAACACCAACATGTTATATGCATACCATTTTGAAATAATCAACAACTCATCTACAACTTCACAAACATTAAAGAAATACAATCAAACTAAACATCAAATTTTCGGTTTTCACTTTTCAATTTGCATAGGTAAGAATAAAACACAAGTTCAACGCATATAATCTCCTCACCTTACAATGATTCAAGCACCGACGAAGGAGGAGGTGCAGCAAGCCAGCGACGATTAAGAACTCGAGGAGGTGCAGCGTCGATTAAACGGGGCGGCCAGTTCGTCACGGACGAAGGAGGAGTTGCAGCGACGAATGGCGAAGGAGGAGCTATAGAGACCAGCGACGAACGGGCGAAGGAGGAGCTGCAGCGACCAGCGAGGAAGGAAGAAAATCGGAACAGTAGACGGGCGGCTTCGGGGGTTACGGGAGGTAGAAATTGAAATTAGGTTTACTTTTACATGTTTTACACTTTTACTAATACTTAAAATACCGCATGATTTCAATCAAATGGTGGAAATCGCGCTTAAGCTTAACTGACCGGTTCAATCCCGATTTCCGGTTCGCCGGGTTCGCGGTCCGACCGCCGGTCGGACCGGTTCAAAGCCGGTCCGTT
>NW_021468764.1:0-400 GCF_001605985.2 Dendrobium catenatum
GTGCTGCCATCTTTCCAAATATTTGATAAGGATCACACGATTTAGGGATTACTTGGACCAATGATTTCTAATTTCAATTCTTTTTTTCTAGTTTATGTCAATGTATTTTAATACAACAAATATATCAAAAATAGCATTCATATCCTTTTTTATGTATATTAGATGTCGCTCAAAATAACCATCTTGATATTTGAAGAAATATCATCAACTTGTTTTATTATAGATGTCATTTATAAGTTTTATATATAGTATTTGATGTGGAGCATTTTAGCTATAGTCTTCCTTAGGATTAGTATATTTAGTTTTATACTTGTTTCTAGATGATTCTCTTGTTGGCTTATATATAGAAGGTTGTAGTAGAAACAATGAATATTATCTCTCATTTTGAAGCTTAAGCTTT
>NW_021468765.1:0-964 GCF_001605985.2 Dendrobium catenatum
CTTCACAATAATTTAATAGATCCACCATTAGAATTTATGCGGAGGCTTGAATAAATAAAATTATCAAATGGAATGTGGACCTCTAAATAAATTTTAAATATAAATTCATACGTATAAAAATATTTAATTTGGGGGATATAGGGTTTGGGTGTTTTCTAATCAAAATTTGCTACTTGGGATATAGGGTTTAGGTGTTTTATAATGTGGAAAATCCATGTCTTGGAGGCTCTTGGAAATGGAAGAAAAGTGTATCTACTTTAATTTAGGAAGGTTTCATTAAATTTTAAAGGATTTAGATTGATCAAATGTGGTATAGAACAAAATATATTTGATTTGGTCTAATCTTGATCAATAGCTCCTATAGGCTTTTTGGATAGATTTTTGTGGGAGGATGGATGTATAATTCATAAGAGAGTGTGAGGAGAAATTGCAAAAAAGTTATGGTAAGAGATGGATAGGATTTAAGGAGATTTGAGAACTTTGAGCATCCTCATCTCTGCCACACTTAACTTAGTATTATGCTTCTCTTTTAAAGGCCAACATTCGGCACCATAACTTAGTCAGCAGTTGACTGCCAAATCCCCTCAGAATAAAATCCAATCTTTAACAAAATAACAACAACCATTCACTTCTTATTCTTGCCAATATAAATAGTGTATACAAATATCAATTTCAAATGCATTAGAGAGGAAAAAGGAGAGGAAGGCTGGCACGCTATTGAATAAGAGAGTGAGATAACCACCCTTGCATTTTGCTTTTGCCGACCAACCTTTCATGGTTAATGTTTATTTCTTTTATTTAAATAAACATTTTCACATTAATTAAAATCACATTCTCTCAATATTTGAAAATCTAAACTTCAAAATTTTCTAAATTTGAATTTTTGAAATTTAAATATCAAAAATTGAAATTCACCTTTTAAAATCATACTAGAGACCACATATTTAAAATTACAAATATTTAG
>NW_021468766.1:0-221 GCF_001605985.2 Dendrobium catenatum
CAAAGTTTGAAGACAATAATTAAATAGTTTTAAAATAATGCTATTGGCTGTTATCAAAATAATTGCATAAAGATCCAACATTTTTAAGTATAGCTAGTTTTAGAATGTGCAGAATTCAAATACGTTCAAATCAAGGTGCTGTGCGTCGACAGCAGATTTAAAACGGGAAAGTTATCAATTTTGGAAGTTTGAAGCTATAAAGGGTATTTAAATAGTTTTAA
>NW_021468767.1:0-206 GCF_001605985.2 Dendrobium catenatum
GGAATCTCTTCTTAGGTCATTCCTGACCTTTGGAGTTAATTTCAAGAAGTTTGGAGTTCATTTGGAGCAAAATCATAAAAACCCTTTAATTAAATAATTTTAATAATTGTAAAAAATACAAAACTTTGAAAAATCATAACCAAGTCAAGAAAGCTCCAAATTGACCAAACTCAATTGCATTCAACTCAAAATTAAGTCTAGTATTT
>NW_021468768.1:0-902 GCF_001605985.2 Dendrobium catenatum
CCTGGATGATTCATTAAAATCATGCTTAAATTAGTCAGGTCGTTTAGGAAAGCAATTAAGGTTAGATTGATCGATCATATCATCATGGATGATCACAAGATCATCCTAGACAATTTGTACAAAAAACTTTCGTTCTCCTAGATGACTCATTTTATATGTTGGATGATTAGTTATAAATTTTCATCATCCACATGTTTATCCTAGATTACCAGAATAATTTATTGGATAATAATCACTAATTTTGAACTAATCATACAATATGATTCAAGCAGCATCCTAAATAATAATTTATATTTCTTCATCATCCAATATATATCTTATGGGAGACCAGAATGATTTGCTGATTGATATGTATGATTTTGAACTAATTATATAAGATGGTACCCTAATCATCCTAGATGATCAAAATAAATAATGTGTTTTAATCATCTAGTACACCTAGAACCTCCTAGCTTGAAGGACTGAAATATACAGATCATACAGGATAATCGGTCAGTCTTCTTGGATGATCTTTGATGGTAAGTTACAAATTAGGGTAATTTTTAAGGCCTTCTTTATAAGATCTCTTGATTGTCAATGAGAGTATCTTTTATTGTTTTCCAGGCTTGAGATAGCTTAGAGAAGGAGAGGGAGAGCATGGGAGAGAGATAAAGAAAAATCTTGTGAAGGGGAGTTTGTGAGGGGTTCACAAAGGTTACTCTAATAATGGATTTGGGTCATCTTCTCCATTCGTCATCCTTGGTGGTTATTGGGAGGTCTTCATCAATAATTGATTAAGGTTCTTAGGCTACTTCAAGAGGAAGAAAAAGGAGTTCGGGTTCTCTACCTCACCGGGGTCAGTGAAAAGGAGTTTATAAAGGCTTCGCTACCTTGCTATGGGAGCAAAAGGAGAGTCATTGTAT
>NW_021468769.1:0-343 GCF_001605985.2 Dendrobium catenatum
TGATTAAGAGTGACTCTTGGTTTTGTAGAAACTTCCAAGCTAGTCTAGCTCTCTATGGGCCTTGCCTATCCGCTGCTCCCAGAATACCGAATCCTCCAAATTTTATAGACAAAAATAATGTAGACCATGCTATATAATGCAGCCCTTGACTCCTATTTTCCTTATGCCAAAGAAAATTTCTGCATAACTTATCTATTATCATCAAAATGCTTTCTGGAATGAGTGAATGTACCACCCGATAAGAAAGCATCGTAGAAAAAATAGTTTTTATTAGTAATAATCTTCCTGGCAAGGATAACCAATAATGTCCCCATGAGTTCAATCTTCCCATTGCTTTTTCAAT
>NW_021468770.1:0-247 GCF_001605985.2 Dendrobium catenatum
GAAGAAATTGATTTTGAGGAGACTTTTGCCCCTGTAGTTAGACTTGAAGCAAATAGGGTTTTATTAGCATTTGCCTGTTTTAAAGTATTTAAATTATTTCAATTGGATGTGAAAAGTTCCTTTTTAAATGGGGTAATTGAAGAAGATGTTTTTGTAGAGCAACCTCCAAGTTTTGATAATTCTAAATACCCAAATCATTTTTTCAAGTTTAAAAAGGCATTATATGAATTGAAACAGGCACCTAGGG
>NW_021468771.1:0-395 GCF_001605985.2 Dendrobium catenatum
GGTAGTTTGACAACAGTGTAATAGCAATGATTGTGTAGCAGTGGCTCAATGATGGAGGTGATCAGGCAGCAATGATCATGCGGTGGTTGTACAACGATGGAATTATTAAAAATTATTGCATGCTATCATATTCACAGCCGTGGTGAAAAAAATATTTAATATATTAGCTTAATACAAAGATTAAACACACATATAAGTAAGATAAGAACTACAAGTTACATAAAAGTTCTTACATAAAAATTTTTGAAAAAATTATAAGGCATAGCCCAGCTAAAATAATTTTACTATAATTTATGATTTGTTATAAACAGTGTATATCCTCATAATTATGAAAGATAATGATATGATTTAGGATAATTGTTCAACAATTTTGTCATAAAAAGAAAAAAAAAATG
>NW_021468772.1:0-1723 GCF_001605985.2 Dendrobium catenatum
AAATCTAATACTACTAATACTATTGTTTGTTTTATCCTAAGCTTACTTATATCACGGGCTTGCTTCCGTGTTTTCTCTCATACTTTAAAATTTTCATTATTTAGATATTATATATATATATGAAGGCTCATTTTAGATGAAACTATCTTTAATAAAAGATAAACATAAAACACTTATGTTGTTGCTATGTGGATGAAGGGTCTGTTTATAATGGGGAAAACAACTTGTCTACTCTTATGGCAAAGTGCAGCTTTTCACCACAAATTTTTTGAAAAATAATAAGAAATTAGTATCTAAATAAAATTTTGGTTGTTGGTTGAAAAGCTATATAATTAAAAAAAACTGTCCCAAACAAATCCTATGTCATTAGAAATATAGTAACCTCCCAATTATGTATGCACCCATTTAAGTACACTTCTCAGTTAAGTACAAAATATTTTAAAATAATAGGGTTCAAGGTTTAGGTTTATAAGTTAAACATGTCAAAAATGATAATTTGATATGAGTTTTGCAGTTTCTTATATCTTGCATTGAGGGTTACAGCTCAAATCCTTTTATAAAATAATTCAAATGATTATCTAAGATCAATGAATATTTCTCCAACTGCTACTGGCACCTCGGGGAATAACAGTTGCTCTTCTAAGTTAAGAACTTGATTACATAGACACTCAAAGCCCTGAAATGCTACAATATTTTTTAAACTAGCATTCAGCTCTTGAGGATTCATATCATCATCACGCTCTATTTCATTAATTTTCATTGACTCGAAAAGTTCTTCAACATCTTACGATATAGCAGCAACATATTCTTCATTATTTTCATGATCGACATGAACGAAATCTTCCAAATCCTAAAGATCAGTGAGAGATAGTAGCTGGAAGTGCGAACGGGTGCGGATGGGAGCTAGACGTGCAGAATCCTTATATTCTCGAATCGAAAATGAAAGTACAAACCTATCGACCAGGTACATACAAACCTTCCATTTCAAGTTGGTTACTTAAGCGGGAGTCTACTGCAGGCTCAAGCTATTTTGAATTCAAACTTGATTTAAATCTTATTTGAATATGATCCTATCCTATGTTCAAATAGAGCTTTGCTAATAGTGGCTAGTAAAATAGCATGTGAAGGAGAAGAGGAGTTTATGATAGGAGCTCATTGAGGGCATTAATGAAAGTAGCGATGTGTCAAGACAAGTGCTCACTAAGGGCATCAATTGGAGTGGCAACATCTGAAGAACATGAGTATTTCGTGATTGGAGCATGCTGAGGACATCAACGGAAGTGGTGATGTTTGAAGGAGAAAAATATTTCACGATATAAACTTATTGAGGCCATTGATGGAAGTGACAACATTTGAAGAGAAGAGTATTTCATGACAAGATCCCCACTGAGGTCATCAACAAAAACAGAAACATTTGAATCATTGCTCAGATCCCGATTCGAAACTTTTTTCAAACCAATGTTTGAACTAAATTTGGCCAACTTTGAATAAATAGTTGAATCATGTTCAAATAAGTGTTTGAACTCAAACCAATTCAAGCCAATTATATTGTTCACAACAAAGTTAAATAAGTAGCCCACACTAGGGGTGCAACCGAGTCAAGCTGACTCGCGAGCCGGCTCGGACTCGACTCGGTAACAGGCTTGACGAGTCGAGCTTATCGAGCTTGCGAGTTGAGCTCGAACATACGTCGGACTCGACTCGTCGGCTCGACGAGCAGCTT
>NW_021468773.1:0-253 GCF_001605985.2 Dendrobium catenatum
CATAATTTGCCCAATCAAGTTTGGATACACTTTTATATGAGAGTGTCTAGGCTTATTTTTCGATTTAGATACTTTCCTGAAGGAGTTATCATCAAGTGGGGTGACATGGATGTAGAGGTATCTTGTCCATCTCAATCCTACTTATTAGAACTTCTTATTTATTCTCCATATATTTTACTAAAAAGTAGATTAAGTCCCTTGTGTGAATAAGTGTAGATTTTTATAATAATAAAAGATATTAAATAAATGTTAT
>NW_021468774.1:0-948 GCF_001605985.2 Dendrobium catenatum
GGTTTTACAGCCGTTGGATTTTAATTCAATTTTTGAGGTTAGAGACCACATAATGGGCTAAACTTTAGAGGCTTACCTCTATAGATATGTTCTATCAATATGAAATTGATAGACTCTGAATCAGTAGTCATTTGGTTAGATTTTGAAGTTTTTGAAAAATCCTTGGAAAGGGTTTCGAAGGCTTGGACCTTTTGCCTTGGATTTGAGTCTGGATTGATCTAAGATCTAGGTAGATCCTAAGGTCTGAATTGGTCATAGTGACCTCATACAAAAATGTGGTCAACAGGGGTGAATATCAGACCATAAAACTCGAACCTCCAACACTTAGACTATGTTGGGTCACTTCTTGATTTTTCCAAAATCTCAAAGTGTCCCCTACTCTTCTTTCCTTGATTATGAAAATAAGTATTCGACCTTGACCCATTCCCTTTTAAAATTCCAAAATTCACCACCTTTGGCATCATTCATAGAAGACCTTTTAACAAAATTTCTCCACTATTTTATTTGAGAGTTTTTGTAGAAGGCTCCACTTTCCTACGATGTAATTAACTACGAGAGCATGTGCTTATGGGAGATTTAGAACCCATATCAATTTCAATATTGATTTTCAAAACTTAATAGATATTTCTTTTGGGAAATTAAACTTGCAACGATTGTTATCATGACTATCGTATGGCCGCTAACGAGTGATATTTTCTTTCTTTGAAGAGATTTATCATATGTTAATGTCAACTTGAATATGAAATTAATGATCATTTTTCTTGATTATCATAGTCTGATTTTTGGTTGAACCTTATCTTAACCCTTAAGGGTCATATATAGTTCTCCCTTAAATCAGGCTACGATAACCAAGAGAAAGTTTATAATTTTGGGATCCGAACCTATTAGGAGATTCTATCTCCGCCTTTTGTGGCAGTATATCATCTCTAATGGTTTGTTTGATTTCAG
>NW_021468775.1:0-274 GCF_001605985.2 Dendrobium catenatum
TGCTACAGGTTTCCGGCGGCCAACCGGCGGTTCGGCCTCCGGAAACTACGATACCGGACGACTTATCACAAGCCGCCGGTAAATTTATTAAACCGCCTGTAATAAACCGGTGGTTGACCGACGGCGAGCGGCGGCTTTACGGTGGAAGCCCGGCGGTGCTCGCCGTCGGTCAAACCGACGGCTACAAACCGTCGGTAACTACCGGTAACTCAACCGGCGGTCTACCGGGGGATAGCCATCGGCAATGTAGCCGCCGTTGGCCGTCGGTTAGCCG
>NW_021468776.1:0-1382 GCF_001605985.2 Dendrobium catenatum
CTCAATCTCCTCCTTGAGTTGTTTGTAAGCTTCAGTAGTGAGCCCACGACTACGGTGGAAATGACAATATCGATCCTGATTTCCTGTATTCGGCTTTAAGGATTAGGCCACTTAATATTTTCTTGATCTCTAATGACCATCAGTATATTGGTTTGAGATATGTTTAGAGGTGTATACTCTTCTTCTTGTCAAAACTCCTATAATGGCAATGGAGGTCTAAGAGGCAGGCTATTCTTCCATTGTTTCTTTTGTTATGATAATGAGTTAACCATTGTATGAGCATTTTTGCGCTTTCTAGAAGGTTGCTTAAATTACTTCCTATGGGTGTTGATAGTTTCGTCTTCTGATTTGTGCCTCCACACGATAGATCAGGTCAACATACGAATGAACTGTGTCTTGTATAAGCGATGAATAAAAAGGCCCAGGGCGGAGGCCTCTGAGAAAAACTACTCTTAGAAATTCAAGATCTACCCCTATAATTTGTCGAGCCTCAGTTGAAAATCGTTGTAAATACTTCCTAAGCAATTCTACTTCATTCCAGTGAATCTCAAAAAGGTGAGAAGAATCCTTAACAATTCTTTGATTAGCGATAAATTGTTCGACGAACACTTTGGCTAATTTGATAAAGATGGGGATTGTTCTAGGTGAAAGTGAATAGAACCACATTCGTGCTTGTTCCTTGAGGGTGGCAGAAAAAATATGGTATAAGAGCACATCTGATGATCGCTGGATATGCATGATGGTCCTATAATAATTGAAATGCTCGTACGGATCGGATGTCCCATCGTAGAATCTATTCTCAGTAGCTTGAATCATGTCGAAATGGGGTGTTGAAGGATGCTTCGGTCAGGGGTGATGACTCTTGTAAGTCCCACTGACAATGAGATTGCCTTATACCTCTTATGTGAAACTCTTCTCGGATAAATATTCATAATTCATGACATAGGGTATTATGAGGGAGTTCATCAATACGCTGTCAGGATGAGTCCTCGAGGATGACCGGGAGAATGCAAGGTTGGCGACCTGCATGTGAAGGATGGGTAGAGCTTGTCGTGTCAGCAAACCCATTGTCTTGATGTGTCGGAGGACACATTCTTGGTGGAGGAAGGGGAACTTCACCATGAAGATGTTCAGGTTGAACATCTTCGAGCCCTGGTGGATCTCATGGGAGAAGAATATCTTCTTGAGGTGTTAGTGCTAGTCATCGAGTCTCTCGCACGAGTTGAAGGATCTCATTATGAGATTCCTCCATCTTTTTGATGCGGTCTTCCAGGGAAGGCCCTGAAGTTCCTTTTCCAATAGCATTATGCCCCCAAGATAAAAAGAGTTGGATGCCTGGTGTGGATCTCCGAAAGGTTTCCGCTCGTGTGGTTCGAATGCAA
>NW_021468777.1:0-1487 GCF_001605985.2 Dendrobium catenatum
TTAGATTTTCATATTATTATATTAATTTTATTAACTTTTAATAATTTTATTATTTATTATGTCATTCGGCTCGACCCCTATTGAACCGGCCAAATCGTGAACCTCTCCTTCTTTCGATTCGTTGTTCGGTTTAGTTTTCACAAACTTGGGTTTAGCTTCTTTTTACTTAAGGGTTTTCACAATATCCTTCAATTAAGAAGTAAAATCTTAAACATCTATGTGTCTTTTATTGTAATGGTTGAAATTTCATTAAGAAACTATGTACTTAAGCGTGCTCATCCAAGAGAAACCTTTGAGGCCATTAGGCCAAAGCGGATGATATCTTACTAGCTAAGAATTTGGGCTATGACAAATGTCACATGCATCGTTGCGGCGTTAGGTCATATAGGTGCCGCGGTGCTAGGTACTAAGCAATATTTTTACATATAATTAAATATCACTTAACACCACCACCATCCCTCCCCCATTCTCACTTGCTTGTTGGAAAGGAGTCGTAGAAAGGAAGAAAGGAGAGGGATAAGATAGAGAAGATTGATCGAGGTATTTTTGTTCTACTGGATCAATTTTAGTTTCCTTTTACCCTTTAAATGGTGTTAAGTACACACTTTTTCCTAAACATGTTATATATTATATTTGAGCTAATATGCATATATTATGGTGTAATTAATTATTACATTTAATAAAAATATTTCAAAAAATTTAAAAGAATTGAATAAACTAAAATATATATTTAACATTTAATTAAAACAAAAATATTTTTTATATAACCGGACGGTTCTTTCCAAACCGAACTAGTTCAGCAGTTCACCGGTTGAACCACCGGTTCAATTTGGTTTGGTCCAGTTCGATGCGAAGTCACTCGACCGGATCGGTAAACCGACCAGTTCACTGTTGAACCAGTAGAACCGGCCAGACCGTTCTGGTTTTCAAAACATTAGCTAAACTCTTAAACATTAAACGTTGAGGTGTCTTTTGGTATGAGTTGTGTGATATCATGTCATATCGAGTTAGGTTGTGACACCCTCCATCCACAGTCGCATGCTGACTTCAGTCCCTTCGACCTCAGTCGCATGCCGACTACGATCCCTCTGACCTTCGTTATCCTACCAACTAAATGAACAGACCAACTTTCTCTTGAGAATGACTCCCTTTCCATTGGATTTTTCTAACTCCAACTATGTAATGTGCTCTATATGATACAATGAGCCAAGGCCTTTCCCCAATAAAGGGCACAATTTGTAATCGACTACAAACACAAGCGGAATCATTTCAACTGGGCCAAGCCCCATGATTTTTTTTTCTTTTGGGATTTTCATGTAAAAATTTTAGTGTCATTTATAACTCTCACGTCCCTCTCTCTTATATGTTTGTGTATTTGATCTTCGTGCAAAGCTTGGATGCCAAATTATATTTCTTTCTACCATCGTGAATATTCTAGTCCACAATAAGAATTGATACGCCATGTAAAAATTATCTTGATCGGACGC
>NW_021468778.1:0-1012 GCF_001605985.2 Dendrobium catenatum
TTTCTGACAGATTTCTGCTTTAATTGAATTATTTGCGTATTTTGATATTATTTTTATGATTAATATAATATTTATTTTCATGATACAAACTATTTTTCAAATCGTATTGAAGTCTTGATTGGGTGGTCAGTGGGTCTCTCATATACCTATTTACTATAATTTGACTTATTTTTAGTTATCTTAATTTCCAAAAATTCATATATATGTATTTAAGGATTTTAAAACTATTTTGAAACTATTTATATATTAAATCTCTTAATTCCGGGAGATCCGCTATTGCATTAAATTTTGGACCTGTCTAGCGAACTTAGAAATTTTCTAGGGACTAGGATAGACCCCAGAACGACATGAAAATTTCAACACTTAAACTTAGTGACATCTGAAACATCCCAGAATTTTCTAGGATTTTTTTGGGGTCTTTAGACCCTTTAATTAAACAACCCTAATTAACCTATTAAATAAGGCCCCGAGACCTTTCGAAAATTACAATAAATACACTTTAGGTCAGAAAATTACCCATAATACCTCAAACTGACCAGGATCTTATCATTGAACTTAGATAAATAGGGCTCCCTAGTTTGACTTCAGGTTGACCCCTAATTTGACCATAGATGAAAATTACCATTTTGCCCCTAATAATTCATTAAAAATTATAAAAAATCCCAGATCTCCTCCAAACACTTGGGAACACCCTCTTAGGTCATCCTTGACCTTTGGGGGTGATTCCAATCAGTTTGGAGTTGATTTGGATCAAAACATTAAAAAGGGTCCTTTATTAGGAAATTTAGGAATTCCCTTAAATACCCTGGACTTAGAAAATTCATAATTTTGCCTAGAAAACTCCAATTTCAGCCTACTACCTGCCTAACTGCTCGTACCAAGGTCTAGTATTTTCCTAAGATGTTAGGAATCCCAGACTTAGCCTTTTTCCCATAGTGACCTTTTTGGACTCTCAGCTTAGTTCTTATGAGGACTTAGAACTTTCTAAAATTGGCTAATATCACTTGAACTT
>NW_021468779.1:0-207 GCF_001605985.2 Dendrobium catenatum
GAGTAGCTCCAGTAGAAGTTAAGATTAGAGAGAGTCGTCTTAGATGGTTTGGTCACATAAAATGGCGACCTTTCAATGACCCAGTTAAGTGGTAAAAGTATTAGATTTGACTTATGTTAAGAAACGTAGAGGCAGACCTAAAAAGACTTGGCTAGAAAATATGAGGAATAATCTTTCTTTATTAGATTTAAATGAGAATTTGACCTT
>NW_021468780.1:0-205 GCF_001605985.2 Dendrobium catenatum
CCCGAACCCGACCCGTGACCCGAAATTGACACCCCTAGCTGCTCGCACTCTCTTGTTTGTTTTTAGTTCATGTAGCTCACAATCATGCTTCTCTGCCCTTTTGCTTTGTGAAAATTGAGATTAAAAAATCCATCAAATGTGGAGAGCGTTGAATTAAAGCTCACCCTCCATCTTTGGCATTGACCCAAGTAGCTTCCTACTCTTA
>NW_021468781.1:0-266 GCF_001605985.2 Dendrobium catenatum
ACAATATGTCCCAGAAATGAAATTTCTTTCAACCAGATCTCACACTTAGAAAATTTGGCAAACAATTTATGCTGTCGCAGTAATTCAAGTACCACCTTCAAATGATTTGTATGATCCTTATCATTCTTAAAATAGATCAATATGTCATCAATAAATACAATAACAAATTGATTTAGATAAGGTCTAAAAATTCTGTTCATCATATCCATGAATACTGCCGAGGCATTGATTAACCCAAATGGCATAACCAAAAATTCATAGTGTCC
>NW_021468782.1:0-243 GCF_001605985.2 Dendrobium catenatum
ATTTGTGGTGCCTACGATATGTCCACTGTTGTTATCCACAAGTGACTTGTATTTGTTTGTAGGGACCCATTGTATCCACTACGACCTTCTAGAAGTGTTTGTAGGAGAGCCATTTGTATTAGTATCATATCCACCTTTCATCAATCTCAGGTGGTTTGATTGTACTTGTTTGTAGGGATGGATTTTTTATTGCTGCATATAGGTAGTACTTGTACACTTTGCAACTGTCAATCGCTGCTTACA
>NW_021468783.1:0-861 GCF_001605985.2 Dendrobium catenatum
TCAGCATTGGAGAAATCAGCTGATGATTGTGTTATTGCTGCCTTGGAAGATGCTGAAGGTAACGGGGTTACTAGTTTAGAAGTTGATGCTGTTCATTTGAATGTTCGGGACAAAGCTGAAATCAAGGAAAGTGGTGAATTGACAGTTAAACAAGGAGCCGATTCTTCCTCTATTGATCCAGTTTTTGCAGAAAAAATTCATATTCAAATCCCTATTAATATGGAGGAGGTTAACGAGAGGTTTAAGACTCCTGATATTATTATGGAACAATCTCAGGAAGCTCAGAATTCAAATTCTGAAATCCCTATTCTTTTGGCTGATCCTGTGAAAAGGAACTGCAATACTCCTTGTATAGAAAATGTTTTTTCGGGAGCTTATGGAGCAGATATCAATATCAGCAAAAATTTGAATTCAAATCATGAATTCAAAATCCCTGAAAACGTGGAAGTTGTTAAGGGAGGAGGTTGCGAAGATGCTGCCCGATCCAATCCTGATCAGATTGCTGAAATACCTGAAACTAACAAACCAGAATTTGAAATCAATAATTCAGTTCCTCAGGAGGAAGTATTGGCGGCTGCTTCCAGCATCAATGCTGTTTTTATTTCAGCTTTTAAACCTGAAATAAATAAAAGTATTGGATTATTTAGAGAATCTTCTCCATTGTGAGCTGTGAGTTTGAATGTTAAGAAGACTTCTATTAAAAAAGTTGTCAAGGAAAGTAAGACCCCGGGATCTATGCACATTTTGCTCAAGGAACTTCAAGCATTAGGACCGGTGAATGATCTACCTAAAAGGAAGATGGCTAAACTTAAAGTGAAGAACGATATAAGGGGTTCTTCTTCCCTTTTATTTCATTAATAT
>NW_021468784.1:0-2971 GCF_001605985.2 Dendrobium catenatum
ATTATAGAAAGATTAATATTATTATTCCAAAAAAACCGAATTAAACCATTAACATAAACAAAGAAGTTATCAAAACCAATAATCCTTTGACATTGAGGGAGTATACATCAATTATTAGTTCTAAAATATCAAGCATAGAGATTTAATACAATCTACACATATTATAAATACGAGATCAAGAGTTAAGGTTACCATCACCCCTAATATTCTAAATAATGCAATTAATCATAGTATAATAGGTTTGGAAGAGGCTCTTGCTCTAGTGATGTTGGAACATGGAGTAGGACCACCTAACTTTTTCTTTATATGCTCTTTTTTATACAGCAACTTCAAAATCATCCAAGTTATCAAGCAAAACCTTAATTTTATATTTGGAAGATGAGGGCAAATTCACCTCCATATCATGATGAATTTCTCCATCCTCCCCAAGAATAAGAGTGTTCATCATGACTCTCCAAATCAGATTAGTTTAAATGAACATTATTATAACTTGTTCCATGATCAGAGGGAGGATAATTAGTTAGAATAGCTTTTGAATAGCATCGTTGCCTATGCCGTCATGAGGGAAAGAGGATATTTTTTGGAGAGGATATCTATATTATGCACAACATGATCATCATTATTACTCAGAAGCGCAAAACATTCGATACGTCCTAAGAAAATCAGATTGTTATCCTCCAAAGGGGCAGAAATTTCCATCACTAAATTAATTTCCCCGAATTATCATAGTTAATAGTTATATTATTAGGGTTATATATTAATCTCAACCCTACCTTTTTCAATAATAGGCTTAGTTTTCCTCAATAGAGGATGCAAATTGAAACATTCATCTTTTCATGCCCAATACATTTTCAGTGTTCGCAGAATGATGAAATAACATCCATAACAACTTTTAGACATACCCAAACTTCTATTGACCAAGCCATATAGCACATGGGTACTTCTAAGTTATGTCAATTTCCACAATAATACGAACATCATAAGGCATGGACCTAGAAGCAGTAACAATATCGATTTGATGGGGATGACCAAAGAGAGAGCCCAAACCGAAAGAAATACAAGAAAATAAATGATGTTTAAGATCATGGAAAGATACCCATATGGGAACCAAAGGAGATTCTTCTCCAATATGAAAGAAAGGAAACCATTTGGCGAGTTTCATAAAGCAATTGTTTACATAATATGAACAATGAGCAATGTTTCCACTATAATCAAAATCATTGGATACCTTGATCAAAACATGCCTAGGGTTTAAAAGAGTAACAAAAGATTCACCCAATAATTTAAAGTTATAAAAAAATTTTTGAATCTCATCAAGAGAAGGATGGCGGGCCAAAATTTTACCCATAAGAGAGAACTTGAACAAAACAAGTGCTTGAATCTCCTCTTCATAAATTTATAAAGACAACAAACCACGATGAGTAGAAGATTTCAGATTAGGAAAACAAAATTATTTGATGGTCCATCCAAAGCATCTTTAAAAGATTTCGATTGTGGTTTCTCTCCTAAGAAATCAGGATTAGAACGAAATAGGGAGCTATTCACCATAACCAGCAAAACCCCCCAAAACCACGCAAAAACCGACCTAAACCCTTATCATAACAACAAAAGCATAACGAAATAGATGTTAAGAAGACTATCCCGACCGGCTCCCAGAAAATACTGGCAGATCCACCCAAATAGAAGGTTGAACATATACTAGATTTTAGGTTTTGTTCTTGTTCATGCTTTGTTGTTGTTCATGCTACATGTGCTAAGTTTAATTCTGTTGTAAAGGGGAGAAATGTGGAATAATAATGGAGGCTTTGAAAAATGAGAAAAACATTTGAAAACTGAGAAAAGGCAATTCAATTTTTTTTTTGGTTCATTGGGTTACTTAAGTTGGTATATTTTGAAAAATGGACAAATTTACGTCATCAATTATTTTTTGTTATTCTCTTGTTTTCCATGATAAATATTATTTAATTTCAGAACTATTTTCAAAATTATTGAAATCTAACACAAATACTAATTTTAATTTTAATTATGAATCTCAAATAATTTTTTAAATTGTTATATTTAAGTTTTTACCCAAATACGCTTAATTTTTGAGGGAAAATTTGGGGCTTCCAAAGCAGCAATTCAAAATAACATAAAAAAATCAACATTAATAGGAAAACAGACCCCAACAAAGAACACAGAAATTCTAAAATAAATGAAAAAATCAACATGAATAATCGAGCAGTACAAAAAGCACTTCATGGTGCCAAAGACGGCCATCCACAAAGTGATCTGCCAAAAACCATGATACCAAAGCAGCAAACAAATCCCATAATTCATGCGGCTGAGAAATTATTCTGTGCGGAATCGGGTTACAGAGTTATGTTTGGATGCCAGTAAAATCATTACACGTGGCGTGCTTACGTGGAAAGTTAAGATATTCATTTGACTTCTTACCCGACCCGTTTGTCTTTTAGGACTTACTGCAGACGAAGAGAAATCCGCAACAAATAAGCAATAAATAAGCAGAAAAAAGCACAACATATACGCAACAAATACTCAATAAATACGCAACAAATACGCAATAAAATACTCAATCAATACACACATTTTACGCAACGAATACGCAATGTATACTCAATCAATATGCAAGTCAAATAAATATCGCAGACTTTTAACTTTCCACGTAAGCATTCGAACACAGCTCTATAACCGGATTCCGCACAGAATAATTTCTCGTCCATTTGAGGGTTGCCAAAAACGATCAACACGGATGGATAAAAGGATGAAAAAATTCCTCATTATTATACAATTGGGGCAACAAAAATATATATAGACTTCGTTTGGGACGGTGTTATTATTGCTTTATGAAGCAATTTTTAGTACCAAATTTTTTAGTCTAAGAAATTTTTATATAAAAAATTACCTTAAAAAACAATAAAAAAAGTCATCCGGAATGAAGCCTTATTGAGCGTGAAATCTACTGGTCTAT
>NW_021468785.1:0-282 GCF_001605985.2 Dendrobium catenatum
AAATTTACGCCAATATTATTATGCGCAAATACTAAAATATTAAAATGTTTTGTGCACAAATATTAAAATGCTTTAAGATCTAAAATTTACGCCAATGTTATTATGGGATAAAATGAATTTTTTGCATCATATTAAAAGAGGAAAAAAATTTAAATACATGATTAAGATAGATTTTAAAGTGTTATTGTCTATTTTAAAATAGACGTAATATATACATAATTTATAATGCACTCCCTAATACTCTTTTTTAATTAAAATTCTTATTATGTTTGTGAAAATATA
>NW_021468786.1:0-410 GCF_001605985.2 Dendrobium catenatum
ATATAGACCTATCCAATGGGATTTAGGGTGTGATTTTGGGTGTGTTGACGATGTGTAGGATGAGGAGTGTAGAGCCCTTGATTTTGCCCTAATTCAAGCCTAGGATAGACCCCTATAGTGATTTAAAGGTGACTTAGAGCTCACTTTGGGTGGTTTTGTTAACCACCTTAGTATGCTCCATTTGAGCTCAAATTTGGTGGGTTTAGTCCTTAGGGTCAGGTGATCCTATGGTATAAATTTCATCAAATTCGGAGTTCATTTTGTTCCCCAAGTAGGAGCCTCAAAAATCCTTCTTAGAAATGGCCTGTTGATCCTAATTAATTGATAATGAACTACGCTTAACTTGTAAAATCCATTAAAATGTCCTTAATTTTCCCTGATTAATCTCCTAATCAATAAGAATTGAAACC
>NW_021468787.1:0-225 GCF_001605985.2 Dendrobium catenatum
GAAAAATAATTGATCGTCAAGGATGATTTGGGATCATACCCAATAATAAGTGCAAAAATAATACACATCATCCATAACATTATTCTGGTCATCCAGGAAGAAACTAAGGTTTGTTTAATGGATCATACAGATGATATGATTGAGAAATCAAACCTTAATTTCTTTCCTTAATTACCAAAATAATTTAGACATAATTGCACTACACATCGAGGATTATATCCTGGA
>NW_021468788.1:0-416 GCF_001605985.2 Dendrobium catenatum
GGCTAATGCAGTAAACTCAGCCTCGTACTGCATCACCATCTTGCTCAGGGGAGCGTAAGCCTCAGAAAACTCTTCCCAGGTAATCAAAGAGTTCAATCTGCCCTGAAACTTAACCTCCTGCTGGCCAACCCACCAGTGCTCAGCCTCTCCATCCAACAGAAAAACAGCCAAAGGAACTTTCCTATCTGACGGACACTGCATTCCGTCAAAAGTCTTTTCCAATCTCCTCAGCCACTCCTCGGCTACTCTGGGCTCAACAGCGTCCTCAAACCTCGGAGGCTTCAACCTCAAAAACAACTGCAGATGCCTATCAATGTCATCAGATCTGACAGTAACAGCTCTGCTCTGAGTCTCGCTCATCATCTGAGCAACAAGCGTGGCAAACTGAGACAATGTATCTGCACCGGCCACTGGGG
>NW_021468789.1:0-325 GCF_001605985.2 Dendrobium catenatum
CCGTGTCGTCGTGTCCGTGTCCGTGCATCATAGCTTACGCATGATGCCTCTAATCTTTTGATAACATTAATTCCTGGAATTTCAATACCAGCTGTTTGATTAAGTGTTCTTGACATTGATTCTGAACTATTTTATCACAAACTATATGCTATTCCTAGATTTGTTTTTAATTTGTAAACCCCATCCATACTTGTTGGAGAATTTTTGTATCCTCAAACGGATTGCATATTTTATAATCGGGCACGGCATAAGAGTACGATATATTACCCCGGAGGGTAAAAATACCACTTTCTTATGGGCTCAATAATAAAATTTACAATTATTT
>NW_021468790.1:0-489 GCF_001605985.2 Dendrobium catenatum
TTTACATGCAAGATTTAAATTGCATTAAATCTCCTACCGCTTTTTGTTTAAAAACTGTATCTGATGAGTCATGGCTATGGCATAGGAGACTTTGTCATTCTAGCATGAAAAACCTTAGGAGGATTACCCAAAAGAACTTAGTGAGAGGTATACCTAAACTAGACTTCACTAAGGACCACCTTTGTGACGCATGTCAACTAGGAAAGCATGTGAATTCCTCTTTTCAATCCAATAAGGATCTTAGATCTAGTAAACCTTTAGAGATTTTGCATATGGATCTTTTTGGACCAGTTAGAACTGTGAGTCTAAGATGAAAGGTATACGGATTTGTGATTATGGATGATTACTCAAGATTCACTTGAGTTAGATTTATATTTCATAAGAATGAATCATTTGAGGAATTTAGAAATTTTTTTAGATTCAAAGAAAACTAGGGTGTGAAATTATTTCTATACAAAGTGATCATGGAGTAGAATTTGAGAATGAGAA